>NW_024104677.1:355889-479498 GCF_003945595.2 Pipra filicauda | reverse complement strand
TTCCCAAACCTTCCCAAACATTCCCAAACCTTCCCTTCCCAAACCTTCCCAAACCTTCCCAAACCTTCCCTTCCCAAACCTTCCCTTTCCTTCCCCCTCCACTCCCCTGGATGGTGGTTGGGAACCTGTTCTCTTGCTTCTCATGTTTTTTACCTTGTTTGTCTTGGCAAGCCCACTGTAAACTGCCAAGCAGGTGGGCGAGTGAAAAGGTATATTAGTCTGGGACAACACAAAGGCTGGAGGACAGGGGGTAGGAAGCTCAAAGCCCTGCACCCTTTCACAGCTGATGTCTTTTTTCTTAGTCCAATTTCTTTATATGACTTCCAAGGCTCTCTTACCAAAGCCAAATAATCTGGTTTGAACTGAACAAACCCATACTTATCCTTCACTGAGAACCATTTGCAGCTCTATTCATTCCACCCATGTAAAAATGGAAGTATTAGATTTTCCTTTCTCTTTTAATGAAGGAGAACCCCCTAAGTCCAGCTTTTCCCCAAGATCTGATAAAAGACATGGCAAGAATGGTGGTGGGAGGGCTCTCAATACTCCAATAGTGAATAAACATGGGAATTTTCCAAAGCAATTAAGAGCAAGAAGACAAATGTTGAACTATGGTCATTTTGAAGGACAAACAGGCTTTTTGTTCTGAGACAAAATCAAAACAAGATCCTTAAAGGTTTCCCAGGGCAAATGTTTTTCCTCCAATCCTTCTATTTTCCCTCCACCTCAGCAATGGTGTACAAGCACTCTACTTTGTCGAAAGAATAAAGTGCTTGGGAGAGGACAATGCAACCAAAGTGACTCCAGAATAAAACAAGAAAAACCTTTCAACACGAGGACCTGTGGAGGTGGGGGCACAACGCAAAGCACAAACAAATGCCCTGTGAGAGACTGAAGGAGACAGTGCTTTGAATGTGCAGAGGGAAGGAGCCCTGCCCTTTCTGATGTTTTCTCAGTGTAGCTGCAAAGCTGCTCTCTGACTTCCAGCCCTATGAATTTCCACTCCAGCCTTGCTGTTTATAACCAGTACACAAAGCCCTTATCTTCCAAGCACAGGTTTAGATATTAGAGAGGGCAAGCTGTCAAGAGAGACTGTCAAGGCTAATGAGCATAGGGTTAAACAAGGGCTGCAGTGATGGGACATCTCTCAAGGAGCTGCTTGGCAGCCAGGCACATCCAGATGCATATTTTTATCTCTTTTTCCCCTCTCCCTGATTAGCTCCTATTGCTCTGAAGCTACAGCTTGACCACCTGATCTCCAAATATCTAGGCAACAATAAAAGCCTTTGAAGCCCACAGGAATGCAATGCTTGCTGTACACCCACAGTAGCAAGCGCCTGGCAGGACAGAGGAGCGCTCACACACATGGGAGGTGCCTGCTTTTCAAAATATTGCATCTGTAAACTTTTTTGTTGTGTGTATAACTTTGGTTTTGTCTTTTTGTATGGATAGCAGGGCTTTTAAGCATTCCAATTAAAGAAACAGGGCAATTCACATTCTGGCAGCCAATTTTGATGGCAAATGCAAGTGGCTTATATAATCCACATGAGAACTTCTAAAAGCCATGTCCCTCCATGAAGAACACCAAGCTTCTTCCCAGTGCAGAAGGAGCACTGAGATGACAACCCAGAAGGTTCTACATGACCTTCTGCCCTATTTTTTGGCATTATCCAGCCAGAAAATGAGATTTTTCAACAAAACTATTATTTATTCTGAGAAAAACCCTCCCATTCCTCTGTGCTCTAAGGTTATTGCTTCACAGAACAAATTGGGTAAAGTTGGTAGAATGGAAAAAAGAGGAACCTGGGAATAAATTGGTTTCTTATCACTGTAAATGAAAGACAGTTTAAGACTGTTGAATGTGGAAATCACAAACATCCTGGTGCACATTTTCCCATTCATATCATACATTCAGATAAACTGAAGATGATCTTTTGTATCATACTTCCCCCGCCTACCCAATGAAGTCTTTTCCTCTAATAAACTCCCTGGTGTCTTCTGTGGTCAAGTGTTAGATGTCCTCAAGGGATGAAGTTTTCACCACTTCCTTGCAAGGCATTGCACATCTCTCCATCGAGGAGACTCTTGAATTCAGTTAAATGTTCCTTTTATAGGAGCACTCCCATTACTCCTGATTATCCCCCTGCATATAGCCTTAAGTAAATCTGGTTAACATTAACTTTTTTCTAACACTGGCAACGGTTACGCTATTCTCTCTTTGCCATCTTCTGAATACTTCATGGAGGAAAATAGCTTCATATCACTTTCCCGTTTATAAGGGTTCACAGCCTTTCCCAGTGCAGCATTGATGTGTCTTTTTCTTGTAAAAAAAAAAGGTTAAAAGTATAATTCACACAAACCATCAGAACACCTAGATATCTGCAATGGAAGACTACATTTGCACAACACACAAGACCTAGCTCTAAGATCTAGCTCTATTCCTCCTCTACTGCTCTGCTTGCTTTCTAAAACTCAAAACACTTAAAGGCTCAGAAAGTTTTTAAGTGAATGCATCGCAACCTGAAGATCACCCACGGATTTCATTAAAGTGCTGCTTACTCTGTGTCATGGGGGGAAGCCACCACGATCACCACTAAGGCTGCTGTTCCAACAGCGTAAGGACTCGTGTTGATAGAGATCATTTCCACAAATTTACATACCAAGTTTAGGAATAAAACTTGGGTGTTCCTTGCAGAATATGGTAAATCAGCCTGAATTTGTCACTGAACCCTGTGCTCTGTGATTATACACCCACTCCACACCAGCCTGTTGCCAGTCCACTACAGTCCAGTCCTGGGGTTGCAGGCTGGCCTTGACCTCACAGCCTAGATTACCATCTTGGGCTAATATGAATGGGAATGGTGTGAGTTTCACACCTGATGACAGGAGCTGAGACTCTCCAAAAGAGAGGTGACCCATGTGGCTGCACAGAACCTGCACACAAACTTCATGTGTGTGCAGAGCTTGCTGCAGTGCCAGTTATGCAAAGCACTTGAGGCAAATTCAGAGCAGTTTACCTTTCACCACTCTCACAAAAAAACCTGTTTTCATCTCTTAAAACATACAGACAACCTTGCAACCTTGGTCGTTTCACATTCCTTTTGGGATTAGTATTTTGAGGTCTTCTGAGCACCTCTGCGAACAGATGACACCAACTATTAAAGCATTCAGTGAAGGAGACTGCATGTCCATTTCTGCCTTTCTGGAGCACCAGCTTACCAATAAAAGAACTATTTGTCATATGTAAGCAGAGGACCCAGCCAGTTGAGCATGCCTTTGTGCTCAGCACCTTAATTATTCTGAGGCATGGTCTCTGCAGTTAAGACACTAGGTCTCCGGTCTTAAAACCACTCATGTATTGCTTCACTTCATGGAAACAAATGGTACCTTTAAAGCTGAGATTATGCACAGGCACAGACCAAAGCACATGTTTAGTATGACTATGATGCAATTTGCCAGCTGGATACATACACCCAAAACTGCTTCATATTTGGTTCCCCCTCACAGTCAAGAAGTGGCAGTGCAGTGCTAAGATGCTGATGAAATGGAGATCCACATGGCCACACATTAGCAGACTTACAGCATGGTCCCTTCAGAAACCCCTGAATCCGCTCCCACCTGCAGCCCCAGCAGTGCAGAAATACCCTGTCTTGGTGGCTGCTGTCTGGCAGAGGTTGGGAAAGGTCCATGGGTAGCTTCAGAGTGGCCCAGGAGAAGCAGGTCAATTTTAATGTTCACAGCAATACACTTCCAGTAGAAAATATCTGGATACTCACCCATTTAAGACCACTGCCTGAAATAGATCTGTACTTTTGTCATAGATTATAATAAGAAACCCTGGGTAGGTGAGCAAAATAAGTTTTCTGAGTATACAGTTTCAGAGTTAGCTGCTTCCCCAGCTGGCAGGCACAGGGTGTTTTTGCTCCTTTGCCTTGCAGTGGCCTATTTGATGAGCACCATTACTCTAAACTTGCCACTTACCTCACCCTTATCACCTGCCAGGGTCCTATGAACATCACTCTGACACACTTAAGAAATGGATCCTAAGGATCTGAGATTAACAGGCAAGAGAAATAGAAGCCAGCTTTCTCCTTCTTTTCCCCCGGATGACCAGGGCTCTTACCAGGCCGCTATCCTATTGTCCCTGCTTTCACATGGTTTTCTTCTCAGTGATCTCTCTGGTGGGCTTGCTGGCTGAGGAGCTGACGGAGCAGCTCCAGTGCTTTTCTCCCCAGGAAGTGAGTGTGCCACCCCACAGACCTGGGAAGGTAATACTTGCTGTCTATGACACAGTCACACTCTTCTGGGGGACGGGTTTTGCGCTGGAGGAGGTGAGGTTGTTTGTTCATTTACTTTTTTCCTATTTTTCCTCTTCTTTTTCCATTTCCTGTTTATCTTTCCTTCCAGAACCCTTAAAACTGTGTAGCTCCTCACCAGAGAAGGCCTCCAGCTGTGGAGTAGGAAATAACAGCCAAAGAGCAACAGTCTGGAGCCAGGGTTGAGGCAAAATATGTTGTCCAGCAGGAAGAAGCAAACCAAACACAGACACCCAGCCTAGGACTTTTCCAGGACAGTACCTTTGGACTCATGCCTCTGTGCTTGCTTGCTTGCTTGCTTATTTATTTATTTGAGGGTATTTATTTATTTATTTGAAAATTGCCAGGAAATGTTTTGTTACCAAATGTAACAAAGGTAATAAAGGTAACAAAAGTGTGAGCAAAGCAACAACAGCTTGTACCTGGACAAAGAAACTTTCCTCAGCACCACAGCACGTCATCCTGTCAGCTGGTACAGTGCACAGTACCACCTACTCCTTCGTGGGATCACTGCCTGCAACAGCTTCAGTGCCAGCCTGTCCTTGGAGGCCTCCTGTCCACACTCTCATCCAGCCCAATATGGCTTAACTTCTGACAGGATCACAGTACAGCGACACATGTGCCTGCAGGCAAATTATCACACCAGAGGCTGCAACAAGATAGTGCTGAGAATTAACCTAACCACCAAGCCTACTTCGGGTGCAGCTCTCTGTCATTTTGTGGCTCCCAGAATTAATGAACCTAACAGTGCAACACAACTGGCACATAAGCGGGATCATTTATACCACCTCCCAGCCACAACAAGACGAACCAAAGCAACACACTGTCTCAGGCCTACCTGAGACAGGCAGTGTGCAGACCAGCAGCACAACTTAAAGGTTCCAAGTGTGAACCAGGAGACCAAGGCTACAGCAAAATGGAAGATAGCACATTAACAATGCAGTGCTGATCTTCCCCTAGTTGCCTTTGCAAATGATTTATAGAGCCAGTACAATTCATTTATCCAGTCTGATTTCATTTTATTGTTATTAATTGTTATGAGGGTTTTTTGGCAGGGATGGAGAAGCATGTCTGATTAAAAATAGCTTTGGGGACGGCAGCTGGCAGAGTCACAATGAGAGAAGGATCCAGCTCCAGATCTTTTTTCAAAGAACATATTCTTAGCAAGTAATTGGGTGCAATCAAGTGTAGAGATAAACACTAGCACTTCCCAAGGTGTAACTCAAGGTTCTGATCCTGACAGTCACTGTTCCATGGAAAACATTCAGAAGAGTCAAAGACCTGCTCAAGTCTCTGCAGACTTTCTGGCAGGACCAGCGCCCTACTGCTTTGCAAGGCTGGAGAGAAGAGATTTTTCTACACAGACTAGGATGCCTGAGCATGGTGGACTTTCTGATGCACAAAATACATCGTAACGGTTTCAAAAATATGCAGCATTAAGGGTTGATAATCTGTTTTCACACATGCACATGGATCTTCACTCTTTGTGGATGATGCATGTGTGTTTCTCCAGAGCCCTTATCCCTATGCTACAAGCAGCTTCCACAGCTTTCTCACTTTGCATTCTATATTCAAGCAGGTTTCCACAACTGAAAGGAAAATTAGCAAGAGGCTGAGGAATGGGCACTCTAAATGAACAGTCAGTGTGCTGAGAGCTAGAACTACACTTTTCTCTTTTACCCATTTTTGATGCCAACTGACTGCAGATCCTTCTTTGCATTTACAGTTCATACCAGTACACATCAGATTGCCATTTGAACACAAATCTCAACTTGTTTCTAGGTCACAGACTTTTTGATTTTCTCTGCCTGATCTACCAGTGTGATGTTGCAAGGATGGCTTTCAAACACTGAGCAAGCCAGTGCTTCAACTACAAGAGTGCTGTACTGGTAGGTTATGGCTAGTGGGATCCAAGATCCTTGCTGCAGGAGTGAACAAGCCAGTTTTCCAGCATCCAAGTGCTCACCCCGTCATCCTGCTTCACTTCCAGCCAAGCCAGAGAACAGCAGAACTTCTGGAGAGCTGCCATCATCCGTAGCCTTTGAACTAACTTCTTCTCATAGAGGTCTCTGCTGCCACCACCACCCACTGGGTCTCTGAAGCATTTGCTTCTTGCTGCTCTTGGGCTCATGAAAATCATGTTATGCAGCCCCGCAGATGAGGAGGACTGGTGTAGCTTTAATATGTTGCTTTCTAATGTATTTCTGTGCTCACTTCCAGGAAAGTTTTGGCAATCTGTGAAGCTCTTACTTTGGAAAACATACTCACAGTGTGTCATTAGGTGAAAATGACCTCTGGAACAGCTAAAACACCAAAGTGTTTGCCCACATATCCTATTAGCAGGAGGAGAGTGTCTTCCTGCATCTTTTGGGGTATTTTTTTTCCACTCCATGTGAAAACATCTGAAACTGTTAGAATTTATATAGGCAGACGTGACACCTTTTGAGATTTAGTTGGATTGTACATACTTGCAAACTTGCTTGCTTCCTGAATATGCACTCTGTAATCAGACCAAGTTTTAGCAGCTCCGACAGAAAGCACACCCGCTGTGGTTAGCCTGTGCTGACAACAGGCAGGTGCTGCTGCTGTGAACCAATGCACCTACACTGCAGTCAGCAAACAACCACAATTTATACTTACTGAAGTTCCGGCCCTGTATTTTGATGACTTTTTTTTTTTTTTTAAATCGTTTTCTTCCTTTAGCACATTTGCTCAGGACTGCTCGGACCAAAGGCAGCACCACATCATGCCCGGGAGAGCTGAGCCCTGAGTCAGTGCAGCGAGTGCCACCTACCGAAACCCGAATTTTCCATCACTCGCCCATCGCGCATCCCTCCCCCCACCTCCCCACCCCGCCCCGGCTTCCTCGAGGGCCTGGGATACACTTCCAAAAGATACCAAAGAGCAGGAAAGAGTATTTAAGCTGTTTATAAGGCCATAGCCCCTATTTTAGCAGGGAAAACCTCGCGGAAGGAGGAAGAAGGGGATTTGTTTTCCAGCTTTTTACTACACCTTAAGCAGAAAGGTACACAAAGAGGAAAAAAAAGTCCCTGCTTGAAAAACATTTCCTTTTAAATGGCATGATATGCCTTTAAGGGATAGATAGCAGGCAATGATCCATCTTCACCACATACAGACTTGCCTTGTTCTTCCATTTCTGGCTGAGTGATAGAATGTTAAATGTCATTTCCTGTATCAGTGGTTAACCACTAGATGCTGGATCAGAGATTTACCAGAAGTGCAATATTCAGAAGTGGACCTGCTGCTTTCAATAACCCTTTCTTGCACCCTGTGGGAACCATTTAACCTTTGAGAGAGAGGAGAAGGAAAAAAATAAAAAGGCAAAACTAAACAAAAATACCCTGGATTTTGATAGGGAGACAAGTCTTGAGCTTTATGTCAATGGCTCACACTTCATACAGGCAGTCATAGGGATCAATTCTTCCCTGGCCCCAACAGCAAGGCTTGTGGGAAAGTGAAGAAACTGGGCTGCTCCTGAGTCCGTGGTTCTGGCTTCAGCAACTGCAGATCAGGCACTGGGAGATGCAGCCCTTTCTTTTGCATTGATTTTCTTCTACAAAAACCAGCATATTTAGCAAATGGACTGACGCTGGAATCCAAAACATGTACTCTCTATCAGCCCTTACTTTCTTTTACCAGTCTTATATTTTACACTGTAGAGGCAAGCAGTTTATTTGCCCAGGCTGTACTCATTTTATTACCATTGTCACAGTCAGTTATGGGGTTGAGGGGATGAAAAATCATTTTGGCAAGAGCAACTGGGAGAGTTAGAAGCAGATAAGGAAATTTCAGTTGAGGCTACATTTCTGAAAGCTGAATTTTGAACATGCACTGCCTGTGCAAATAGAGAGTTATTTTCCTAATTACATGATATTTGTAAAGCACTCAGAACATGAAATGGCTAAGTGCACATCAAGAAATAAAAGTTAGAGAATGTCATGGCCAAATAGTGGTGATGAGCATACAGAAATAATAGAAGCAGATCTTTGGACATACACCTGATGTCTAAACTGCTTGTGTACGGCTCTCAGTTGTAGCAGCACTCCTTACTTTACACTCTGGCCCCTGTACCACTGCAGTATCCCCACCCCCAAAGAGCTCAAACAACTTGGAGAACACCCTTTTTCAGGGTGGGAAATGGCTCAGTCTTTCCTGCATGCACGTACTTTGCACAACAGAGCACTTGTCCCTGAAGGCAGTCTCCAGGCAGTATTGCAAGTCAAATAATAAATAGTAATAAATTCAGAGTTGAGGTACATCACTCCTTTATACCTCTGCCAATGGGAAACCCCCACATCTCTTCTGTCATTCCTATTTAGTAATTTACACTGCAACAGCACCCAGCTGACTCAATCGTGAATCTGAACCCAACCATGCCAGGTGCTGTGCAAAACCCTCTGCAACCACATAGTCCCTCCCTTACAGGCCTGATCCTTTCAGTCATGAAAGGGAAACACTCCCAGCATCCCAGGCCAGGCACACCTTGACCACTGGTAACTGTGGCCTACATGGAGCTAAGTTCCAAAGCACACCCACAAGGAGGAAATAGGAATTGTACAGATCAGATCCTGGACTGTCCAGGCAAACAAGGGCAGAGCACAGTATTTGCACACCATAGCTCGTGTTGCTGTGATAAACAAAGCAGCGCTGAGCCCAGGAGAGAGGCGTTCTGTGCCACTCAGGGAAAAAGTAGGATGGTGGAAGATCCAAGAAGATTCCCCCAAAAGGCGATGCGTTTTTTTTCTTCCCTCCAAAAGTCACAGGAAATCTCCACATTACTCATCCTTTCCCAGGAACCCCGGCTGGAAAAAAACTCCAGGGGCCTTGCTATTTTCCTACAGATACAAACACACACAGACACACAAAAGGAGCCCTGCAAAGGCCTTAACACCAGCTGTGCTTGCCCTTGCCAGAACTTCCTGAATCCACTCCCATTTACCCTAGCTTGCCAAGCAGTGCAAATATTCAAGAGGCCACCTCATTTCTGCAGTGTCTGGTGTAACAATCTGCACCAAACTAAAGCAGTAAAGGCTGTGACTCACAGCTACTCGGCAGCCAGAAGTCCTGTCAGGCAGGCCAAGCTTTTATATAGCAGGAGGTCACTGGAACACACTCTGGCTCACCTCTCTCATTGATCAAAAGAGTGAAACCACTTAGAAACACCTCCTGCTTTCCTCCCTTTTCAAAGTCTAATGCTAAGAAGCTGCGTCCTAGCGTGCAGAGAACAGGATGACATAGATACAATATCTCAGGGAAAGAAAATGAAGTTTTGTCTCAGCAACTGTTGAAACTTACAGCACAAATGGATTCTGCTGTGTAACCCGGAGGCTGTAGCCAAGAGAAACTTGAGTCAGAAGACCTGATTTCAGTTCCTGCCTCTGCTACTGACCCACTGTTTGATCTTGGGTTAGTCATTTAACTGCTGTGGAAATAAAGACTTCCTTTGATGACTAGTGTTTGGGAACAGCCTGGACATTGGCAAGGATGTGGAAGAGCTTGGTGATATTTGCAGCTGACTCACAGACTGACTTGTTGCTGCAAGGTCTACATGGAAGATGGGTATTGATGAAGAAGTAAGGTAGAAATCAGGGCCTTGATAGATTTTGAGATGTTAAAAAAAGAATTGACAAAATGCAGACACCTCTCCCCTCCCCATACATTGGGAACATGGAGCTTCTGGGCTTCTAATATGAGGCACAAGCAAGACATACCTCACCAGAGAGTCAGGAGATGACTTGCCTTTCACGCTTCACGGGTCAAATCTCTGAAATCAGCAATTCTACACATTCAGGAACCATGAATCAGGGCTTCAGAAATTGCAAGTCTGACTTCAACCTCCCAAAGTTTCCAAAGCATGCCTTTGCATACTGTTTCTTTTTTTTTATATGAGCACACAGATTATTTTCCATAGTTTTAATTGATTCCAGAAGTTGGAACAAATGATCTGTTTGTCAGCATGTAATACTAAGGACAGTATGCTCCCCCCTCCCTTCATGCTTCTTATTTGAAAAAGATTTTCTGCTGCACTGTAGTTCTATAATGGACCACACCTACTGCACATAGGAAATAATTCCTGACTAACTAAAGATGAAGAAGAGTCACAACCTATTAAGATTTTTTTATTTTCCTTTTTTTTTATGTCTTGTTTATATGTCAAAATTGTCCTGGTTTTAAGTCAGTTCATGGCAGACTGAGGACACACAAATCCATTAAACCATGTTAAATCAAATGCCTCAATTTTAAGAACACTGTAAAATGCATTTAGCCTGAACCAGGAGTGGCAAATATAGCGCTTGACACCTATATTTTTATAACATAACCTTTCAAATTGGTTTCTCCACCCTTGAAAAGCACCCCTTGCTTACTTGCATGCAGCACAGAGCTCCAGGTTTAAGTTTCAATCTTGACTTCCCTCTCCACACATCCAAATGAACTACACAGATCTATCTCACTGGGTCAAGGCACTGCAACTGTTCCAAGTGGTCTTGCAGCAGCTTTGCTGAATTCTGATCCAGCCACACTTCTCCATGCCTTCACATCTGTCTTTCCAAATATCCCGTCACACCTGCAGGAATGGGTGGTGTTCCCATCCAAAGGCATACAGAGGCTGAAGCCAAGGAACCTAAGAGAAACACAAGGTGAGGCTGCCACACCCCTGTGGTTATCAGGAGTAAATAACTCTTTGAGGTGTCTTTAAGTAGTGAAAAAAGGAACACAAACCCTCCTTGTCCAGAGGTTGTTTCTACAACCTCTGCTATAACAATCCCCTGAGGAGGAGCAGGGAAAATCTGACAACATTATGTTTATTCATGAAGACTTACCCTTGTGTTGATGTTCCCCTGTAAGGCCCCAAGCTGAGCTGTGGTGGTTTTCTATCCAGCAAAAAGTAGTAGTTGAAAGCAGCCTGATGTGTGCCTTCTAATTTATGCACTGTGTGTAAAATACAGTTTTATACAGGTTTATACTCTTTGGATGGTCAAGGCTTCAACATGTGACAAAAGTCTTGAGGGCAAACCATAGACTTAAAAGATTCATTTCCATGGGTCTGCAGGAAGTCTGAAGTGTAGTTGTGGTCATCCCTGGAATGGAAATCAGTTTCTTGGTCAATAGTTTCTGACTTTAGCATTAGAAGATGACAGGTTTGGCTGTATTGAGGTTATTAAACTAAGGAGCTGAAATAAGTGAGCAGCTGAGTTATGCTTGACAGTACATGAAGCATTTTTTGAACTTGCCAAAGGAAGGTGAAGATAGTGTTATGGGGGAAAACACAGAGCTAGCTATTTCTTAAGAAAAATGTCTTGCAGAAAAGTCTCAAAATTAAGAGTTTACATTTTCAGAGATTCTGAGAAATTTAATTTTCCACAATACTCTCTATAAAGAGCAACATTAGTGGCATTTTTTCTTTTAAATCCAGATTCTTCTTCATTGCTGCAGACTATGCTTTGCAGCTAGTCCATTCTTATCACTGTGCATGTATCTATTCAACTAGTAATTCATAGAGCACTGTAGGTTGTGACCTAAGCAGACAAAAATGTGCTGAAATGTAAACTACCATATTTGGTAGCGACTGGTGCATGTTTCTTATGAGAACAGGCTGAGAGAGTTAGACCTGTTCAACCTTGAAAAGAGATGACTGAGAGGGAACCTCATCAAGGTCTATCAGTACCTGAAGGGAAGTGTCAGGGGATGGACCAGGCTCTTCTCGGTGATGCCAAGCAATAGGACAAGAGGCAACAGGCAGAAACTGATACCCAGGAAGTTCCACCTGAACATGAAGAAGAATCTCTTTACTGTGCAGCGACCGATCACTGGAAAAGACTGCCCAGAGAGGATGTGAAGTCTCCCACACTGGAGATACTCCACAACTGTCTGGACACAATCCTGTACCATATACTCTAAGATGATGCTGCTGAAGCAGGGATGCCAACCTTACCCATTCTGTGAATCTGTCCAACATGAAAGAGTTACAGAGATCATTACAGTTTTGCAGATATGGAGACAACAGAGAAGCAACTCCTTCCCTGGTATTCCAAACCCTTAGGGCTTACACATTATGAACTGGCTCCAAAAGCTAAGACACAAAAATAGTTCCCATAATATTTCTTTTTATATTTGCCTTCTACAATCTACATTTTGAAGATTTCCTCTTTAAGCACAAGAGCTATGAGTTCACATTAAAAATAAAGTGATAGTTTAATCATGTGATTCCAGGAACAAAGGTTTAATGGGGGAAAAAAAATATCTACATTTTTCCAGTATGTAGCTCATACAAGACAACCACCAATACTTTAAAAGTAATGTTGCTCGGAAGTAAATCCTGAGATAACCTAGAGATAGAATCCAGTAACACACTGCAAGAGATAGGCAGAGATGAAAAGGAAGTAAATTGGGCAAAACTGGCAGGGTTTCAGTGTCAGGAGCTGTGGGGGTTGCCTCTTGGGTAGAGCCCACGGAGTGGGCTTGAGCCACTGTGCCTTGAGCCACTCACAGCCACCTCCTATGGCTTTGAAACAGATGGGACCAGCCCACAGTGAGTCAAAACTCCAACCAAAGGAGCATGTGGCACCTCCACTCATATTTAAGCATGAATTGCCGCCATTAGGAGAGAAGTTAAGTGACACAGAACTGTATACAGATAAAAAGATGCAGGAAAAACATGGAGAAGACTTGTGAGAAGATATGTGAAGATGAGTATTAGGAGAACATGGAGATAATGCTGAGGGCTGAAGACACTCTCTTCAAGAAGGCAACATTCACTGAGCCAGAGACTCCCCTGAGTGACTGCAGCCTGTGAAGGTCCCACACTACAACAGCAATGCTGGAAAGCCTGGAGGAACACTTCCTAGGATGCAAAAAGCAGCAGGTACAAATCATTAGGCACACAACTCCAATGCCATGTGCCATCCGTCACCTCACTGAAAGGAGTGGGAAGGACTGTGTGTAACCTGTGATGAAAACTAGAGAAGCTGAGCCTTGGGAGCAGGAAGGAAGATCAGGTGGAAGATCAGCCTGAGGAACTGGGAGGAAAGGTGAACGCTGCCATCCTGCTAGTGAACGATAACAGGGGAAGACTTCTCTATTCCTAAAAATAACAACAGCAAATGCTTTAACTACCTCATAGCTTATTACAAGAGTTACAAAACTGTTTCATCCCGCTCCCTGACTCAAGCTAGTGTAAAATGCAATCATGCCTTTCTAGTTCTAGTCCTCTAAACTTGGTGAGGCCAAGCATCTGTTCCCTTATAAGGTTCATTTTGCAACTACCCACTTCGTGCAATACCTCCCTGCCTTCTGGCTGTTTTATTTTCCCAAACTTTCCTTACTTCTTTCCAGCAAATAGCACAAAGTCTCCCAAGTAGCTTTGCTTCTCTAAGTTCATCGCTCATTCCCTCACAGACCTGAAATTATAAACAGCTGCATACAAAAACACAATTGCTTCTAGAGTAACCAATGTTAATGACTCCCAGAGAGGGCTATGACTTCAGCCTGAGTACAGGGAGAGAGACAGGGGTGCCGGAAACAAAGATCCTGTTTCAGTGCAGTTTCTCCCAGCACGAACAATAGAGGGACATATGCGATGTACAGCCAATTCCTTATAAAGAAAACGTCTCTTGGTTTATTCAGGAAGCTCCAGAAAACCAAAAGGAAAGAAAAAAAAACCAGCAAAGCAGGTTTTTTTTTACCTGCACCCCAGGTACCTGGCCATGTGACAGAAAGTAGATCCACCTATGCAGATGTCCACTGAGCCTGCCAAGGAGCAGATGCCTTCAGCAGCGGATTAGCTTCTACAGCGTGGCCTCTGGGGCCACATGACTGCCATCCAAAAATGCCAAGATGAGGGGAAAAGGGTCACTGTCATCAAGCACCATCAGAGTAGCACCTGGCCACTGTCAACTGTTTCGGCCAGAAATGTTATTGCTTTAATCCATGTTATCTGCTCAGGAATCAAGATTTTCCAGACTTACACATAAGCAAGTAAAAGCACAAAGGTTATTCTTGTTAGCAGAAATTAGCTCTAAATAAAAGCCAAAGCCATTTCCCTGCAAACTTTCAGGAACATCCTGTGGAGAAACACAACTGCTAAATGAGTTTACATAAGCACATTGATTTGGACTTGAATTTTTCCTACCAGCGCACTGATGCTCAGTGTCTCCAATCTGCCAATAGCCATGTGTCCCCAGCATTCCTATTCACAAAACCAGTGTCCACTCTGGTACTCCCATGTGCCCAACAAGAAGTCTTCCCCTGAAAACAGAGGATCCCAACAAACAAATAAGTGTGACAAAATGTCAGCAGCAAAATCTACCTAGATTAAAAAGCAAAGTCTATTGTCTGCTTTCACTCTTTAAAAACTCTGAAGAGTTTTCACTCATTAGAAAAAGCTCTTATTCTCCTGCAAAATGTATTCCCTACATGTGAACCACTGTCTGGTAGATAGATCTCTAGCAAACAATTTTTCTGAAACAAGTGAGCATGCATTTATTTTGCATGAAGGAAAGACAGGCAGGCAGATGAACACATATGTCCCCCATCTCCCCTTTGTACTCGTTCATTTAATAATTTTAGAGAATCTTGGAAATTACAAGCTTTTAATGGAAACAGAAAACAACTAAATTCTGAACTGTGATGTTGGAGGAGTCTGGATGCGCATTTCATCCAACTATCTACTACAGTGCAACTGCCTCATGATAAAGATGACTCCAATCTTGGATGGAACTTAGCATTGTCTGGAGAAATGCTGTTTTCCTTATGTTTAGACAAGCTATACAGCATGTTTTAAAGAAAAGAAACATCTGTTTTCAATCCTATAATCTAGTAACAAAGAAAAAAACAAAAACAATATCTTCATAAGAATCAACAGGGCACCTTGCCCCCCCCCCCCCCCCCCCCGTTTAAGGTACATCTGTATTTTGCCACAGGAAGAGGAGAGGGGAAAGGGAAGTGGAAAAGACTTCTCCATTTCATGGTGCAGCACTAGAAAAACAACCCAGGAACATAATGGCCGTATTTTAAAACCTGGGAATTTTGGTTTGTGATGTTTCTCCTTCTTTCCTTCTTTCCTTCCTTCCTTCCTTCCTTCCTCCCTCCCTGTAAAAGGTGGTCTATTTCAAGAAAAAAAAAAAAACAACAACTTTGTGAAGGTGTGATGATACCACCACTACCAGCTCCTCTACTTCTAGCTTACCAGTTAAGCTCAGAAGTGTCTAGGTGTGGAAGATTATGTCTCAACAACTTTCATATCAAGAGCCCTCAGGGTATTTTTTGACATACATGATACCAGTATCAGTTTTAGCTGATGTGGACACTGTGTTCCCTCTCTGCCCACGCTGTTTCTTCTTGTGCCCAGGCCAAGTCTTCTGTTTCGCTTGTGCAAGTGTTTGGAGCAAGGAACTGATCCCATTGAAAACTAACTTCCCCCTGCCCCTCTGCACTTCTTTTTTTCCTGGCTCTCAGCTGGATCAGGTCACTGTGCAATCACACAAAGGATATTGCCAACAGGTAGGGGGCTGCTCCTCTTGGTGGAAGTGACAGCAGCTGGACTGACACTGACACCAGAGCATAGGCAGACACAAACCACCACTCAGGGTATGAGAAAAACCATCACTCGTTCACCTCATGCTGCGGGATATCCAGCTCTAGGCAAACACCCATCAGGTTCTGTATGGCAGAGGAAACTGCATCACATAAACACTCTAGAGCACACTGTTTTGAAATGGACTGACGCAGGACACATTTCACATCCCTGTGTCAGAGCATTCCACAAGGCTCTGACAAAGATGAGGGAAGACCACGCACAGCTGTGGTTTGTGAAGGAACTGTGCAAATCCCTCTGGGCCTGCTCTGTGTCATGGTTTCTCTGCTCTACCGTCCTACAAGGAAGGTCCTTAATGTTTTGGTGACTGATCAACTGCTCCAGCTTAGCAGAAACTGCACCCTGGGAGGTGTGAGGGAAGCAGAATTTGATCCTAGGAAATCCGTGGAGTGAGGCTTTAAACTACAATTGGTAAGAAAACAGCAAAGCCCAAGGCCTGAACAGACAGCAGGAAATGGCAGCCACAACCACGGTGAGGGAGGGCAGGAGTCCGGGGGGCTGGAAAAGCTGCCTGAGGGTAGACACACACATGAAACAAGGTTTCCTTTCTAATGCAGAAAAATTAAAACATCTATTCTTCCCTTTCTCTCCCCTCTCCCAAAAGTGAAGCCTGTCTTCCTAAAACAGACCCACCATACGTTTTCCTTCCACAGGTTCTCCACTGGTTTTGATGCAGCCCAGTTTGAGAGGGAAATGCCACGGTTTTCACTGGGGTCAAGATGGAGGGTGGGAGTGTGTGTTGGGAGAGATGTCAGGGAGGGGTGTGCAGAACCTGCGAGGCTCGAGGCAGATGCGCACCGTGCCTGTGTGGTACCGAAAAGCACCAGCCAAACCCACAAGTGACCGACACTCTCAGATCCCAAAACAACACCGCAGCCTCAAGTGTCCCTTGCGAGCGCTCCGGCTTCTCCGAGACACAACCCGCTGCGAAGCCGCAGCACTCCCGGGGGGGAACCCCCGGCGGTGTCCCAGGGGTGTCCCGGCTGTGTCCCGGGGTGTCCCGGCTGTGTCCCGGCGGTGTCCCAGGTTCCCCGGTGCCGAGGTCCCGCGGGGCCCGGCGGAGGCTCCCGCTGCCCGCCACAACGGTTCCCGCCGCCATGGCGCCACCTGCCGTCTGCGGGGGAAGGAGAGCCTCGCCGGGGGCCTCTCCCAAGTCAATCAAAAATGAAAAAAAAAAAAAATTAAAACAATATTTTAAAACGTAGCTTAAAAAAAATAAAAAGTAAGCAAATCGTTGACCTAAAAGTCACGGCTTTTACCGAATTCTCCTGATGGTCAGTCAGCCATCAAAACAGCCACGTCGCCTTGGTAAATGGTGGATTTAAGCACTTTAAAGTGATGTTGGTCTTTCTGAGAATTTTCCCAATAGCATGACATATTAAGAAACATAGCGCTGTCAGACGAAAATACGTTCGTGGGTAACACCCATACTCCACAGAGGAAAGCCCCAAAGAAAGGGTCTTCCCCACCACTCCAGTGGGAGCCCGGCACAGGGAGCTGGGGTACCCGATTGGGAGATGGCCCTACAAGGTGGTGCTCACTTCCTGCCCTGCTGAACTCCTGTCAGGAGCAAGGACACAAGGGTGTCACTCGGGTGCCAATGGTGTAGACAAAGATCCTGATAATTTAAATCTTAAAATGCGCGCTTTTTAATGTGACTAAATTCCAGGATAATTATGTCTACCTTTCAGCTTTTCCTGCTTTTCAACAGCAGCAACAGCCTTACCTCCCATCCTAAAGCACTAAGACTTACCGTGGTGGCTCCACTATTACCTTCTGTTTCAGATCATCTCTTCCTCAGGAATATGTATTGAGCCTTACCTGTTAAGCTGTGTTTGCAACAATGAAGTACTGTCCACATTATTATTCAGCTAAGAATTTAATTTTTCTAAATCGTGATTTTAAAGCCATGGTGCCTAAAGCTTGGTATGTCTTTGGACCCATTGGTATCCAGTTATGGGCTTTCCTAAGCTGAGGTCTAGACTGTAGATGAGACTTCAGCAGAGGAAAGATAGCATGAATTTCTGCCCATAGTGGCACGTAAACAAACACTTAAGATTTGGGGATGATGAGGACACTTGCAACTCCCATGTAAATAATTCAGGGAGTTGCTGCAGGTCTGACAGAGCAACTGTACAGGCCTTGGGTGCAACTGAACTTCCAAAGGCAGTGCTTTTGCAGAAGACATTGATCTATCACCCTGTCACCTGCACAAGGCTGGCCTTTACTGTGCCCTGCTGCCAGTTGCTATGGGCAATAGAGCTTATAAAACAAGATTTATGAAGAGAAATATGTTGCTGTCCTGGGCGTTGTCTATGAATGAAATCAGTTTTGAAGATACAGTACAGCATACATATATATATATACTTGCAGGACTAGTATATCTTACCATTTTCTGTAGGAGTGATTATTTCTTTGTTTGTCTCTGTGCTGCTCTTTTCTGGCTTTCCAAGACACATATGAAAGAAAAGAGAAGTGATTGAATTTCCTCAGGCATCAGTGCTTCATGACACCAATATGATAATTCATTCAGCACAGGTTAATTCTACTTTGGAAATTTGCAGATTTCCTCTGCTTTCAAACAGCTTTGATCAGCAGCCAAATGGTTAATGTTACATTTAAGCAATTGTTGGGTGTCCAGACTCACTCTCATGAAGGAATAAGGACTTTTTGCAATGCTCAAACCAATTGCAGCAACAGCTACTGAGTAAGATTTTGTGTGTGTGTTTGTTTTGAATTTTGCCACTTCATGCTGTAATTCATCTTATGGTTAAAAAAACAGAAATCATCCTGTAATAGATATAATTTAAAATATAAAGTATTCTGCAATATAGTAATTGACTAACTTAAAGTCTTAAAACTTCTAAATAGAAATCCAACATGATTTGAGCCTCACCTTCTATTTAACCAAGGGAAATACCTGAAGTGAAGAAATCCCCAGAAGCGTTTAAATACAGTCAGTCAGTGATACTGTCAAAGATTCAACCAGATAAGGTAAACCTTTATCTTCCTTTCCCTGAAGAGAAAGTCTGAGTATATTGTACAGTTGGTCAATTCTGGTTGTAAAAACAGAGGTCCATGAAACATCAAGAATCAACAGTGGATATGGGAAGAAACTACTCTCCAAGGAAGGACAAACCAGGGACTGAGGGTCATCACAGTGCAAGAAGTGCCTTCAAGCTTCCACCCCTCTGGCACAGTCCCACAGAACTTGAACAGTGTCCATTAATAGCCTTTAACCAGGTTACGTGATGAACCAGCTTCAGGGTCCATCCAGACAGCTCGGTGAGGAGGTAGGGCCAGAGACAAGGTTATAACATAGGCTCAAGGTCTTTCCAGGAGACAGGATAGCACAGACAGCTACCGCATAAGTGCAGACAAGCCCTCACTGTTTGATACAGTCATTAATGAAAAGAGTTTGGCTCTGTCCTTCAAGTACTTCGTGCGTAGCTCTTAGCCTCCTTGTCTCTAGAAGAGGCTGCGTGGCCTCTGTGATTGTATCCTGTGCCTCCTTTTTGCCTTACCTCCTAAGGTTTTGTGTCAAGGATTAATGGTTGCTATCAATACATGGATACAGGTGGACTTGGATGCTGGATAAGTGTTGATTGACACTGTATCACCGCAAGAGTGGCAAAATAGCTCCGTGATCAAAATAACCATGCCAAGCCTAAATAAAACAATGCTGCATGGTGGACACTTTTTGTCCAGCTGTTCAACAGGCAACAATTTGAGTTCTTGCTTCCTTCCTCCACCACCCCAGGTCCTCCATACAATTATTCCTTCTGTCACAAATGGGCTGAAGGCAGAAAATAAAGGGCACTAGGGGAAATGCTGTCATTAGAAAGCCATTGCTGTCAGTCCTACTGGCATAGAAATGTCTATTGACAGAGCAGGAAAGCAGCACCTGGGACTGTGCTTGTGTCATAGTTATGGGAGGTTTTTTTGTATTTTATTCCTTTTTTTTCAGCGTTGTTTCAGAGGACTGCGTCTTTAAGAACGAACCCACCCCCGTCCCTCTCCCCGCCCCGCTCCCCCTTCCATCCTGAGCTGGAAAGGGAAGGGAAGAAATAAGAAAGACCTAAAGGGAGAACAAAACTACTTCTCTTCCGTGGACCACAGGAGGCTGGTGCCTAGAAAGCCCACGCAACGCCGTCTTTTTGCTGGGGTCTCTGCCGCTGCTCCCACCAGTCCTGGGCCCGCTGGACCCCACTACTCCCACCAAGCCTGGATCTGCTGCCGAACCACCCGCTGCCGCCGGGAGAGCCCCGGAGAGCCCGGGATAACGCTGCAGTCCAGCAGCGCTGCGCTGTGGGTAGGGCGAGAGCCAGTCCTTGCCATCGCCGAGCCAGCATTCCAGCAGAACAACGCCCCATTGGAATGAACTGGCTCTCCAGATTTTGCTTTGCCTCCCCTCTTTTCCCTCGTTTTACTTTTCATTCTTTGTTCTCCCGGGGAGGAAAGCGGGGCAGGGAAGCACATATTGATCATTGGTTTTGTCTGTATACAAAAGGGAGTGCAAGGGCAGGGGGACCAGGAGCAATTTCTCTGTCGTTGATTTGAACCGTTCTGTTGGAATTGTTTTTGCAGCTATTTCTTTGTCAGTAAGCTGCTATTTTTTCACCTATACCTTCTCACATTTTTTCTCTCTGTATTTGATGGGAATTAAAAGAGGAGGGAGTTCATTTTATTGGATTTCCAGCTCAGTATTTATTTCTTTAAACCAAGAGGCTTGGATGTGGGGAACGAGGTGTTCCTCTCTCTACTGAGATGAAGAAATGCAGTAGATCTTAGTGAGGCTGCAGTGACTACAGTCCAATTGAGAGCTACTAACAAGCTACTCCTTTTTCTCCTCTGTGATACAAGTACAAAAATAAGTCCTTTCCTAGCTCCAGATTGAGGAGGTTGATCTTTAAAAACAAAAGGCTCAGTGACTGTGGAGAAGGGGTTTTCTGGATTGTTTAACAGTGTGCAGATGTTTGAAGGGCCTATTCAGCCTTCAGCAAATAAAATGCTTTTTTCTTTGCAAGTGACTAAGATTTTCAGGAAAAGACAAGCATCCTCCCATGTGTGTATGACATTCAGCACATGATAAATATAACTTAAATATAAAATGACTGGTATGAAAACTGGTAGTAGCCTGACTTGGTTAATAGTGTTGTTCTTACTGACACATTGCATAAAAGCAATGCTTACTTAAAACCTGGATTTATTTTTTTTTTAATCCAAAGAATCCATTATAAAGCTAATCTT
This sequence comes from Pipra filicauda, assembly GCF_003945595.2. Lineage (NCBI taxonomy): Eukaryota > Metazoa > Chordata > Aves > Passeriformes > Pipridae > Pipra > Pipra filicauda. The sequence goes on along the minus strand of NW_024104677.1, from coordinate 458,318 downwards.
AGAAAGCTTTCAGAAAATCTCTTCAACATTTTCAGCATCTCTATTCAGTGAATAGAACATATTACTTATCTCTTTTTTTTTTGATCATGTCTTAAGAAAATAAAACAATACCCCTCCAAAATTATACAATCCAACCAGAAACAATGACACCTGGGAATCCTAAGAACTGTCAGATATGGAAAAAAAATAAAATATAATATTCTTCTTACATATAGGCACACAAATTTCTGTTTAAAATAAATTGAAAGTTACTTTGAAATTTAGATAGTTCTTACCATGTCTATCAAGAGATTTAAGACTTCAGCACAGAATTGACTTAGACCTGATAGTCTACTAATTAGGACAATTAGAAAGTCTTCTCTTGATAACTAATTAGGCCCCTAATTTCTGTTTTCAGTTCATTGGAACTGCTGATTGAAAGTGAGACTTGTGCCCTGAACACTTATGAATTTAAACACCCAGAATAATATCTCAAAAACAAAACAGAACAAAACCAAAACCAAAAACAAACAAACAAAAAACAAACAAACAAAAAAACTCGAAAGCAAACAACCTTGATCTCCAAGCATGTATCCCCCTTCACCCTGAAGATGACATGTAACTATTTTTGTACCAAAAAAAAAGCAGCAACAAGGCACAGCAGTTTGGGCACAGAACAGGAATTGAGACAAATGAAAACAGGAGTTTCTATGTTGTAGGAAACTCTTTATTTCAGTATCTTGCTTTCTCCCAGTTTTGGAGGGATTGCCAAAGACAATTTTCCATGAATAAAATATTTTGGGTCAAAGCAAAGATAAGTATTTTACCTAACTGCATTTCTTCACTGGAGTGCACTGCACCCTATATCTAACCAGCCCAGCCAGAGGGTAGAGGCTGTTCTCCAAGGAACCAAAACCAGGGCACCTAAACTATAACTCCCATGAAGCAAAGCAACACCAGACAAGGCAGTTGTAATATAATTCTATTTCAATGCAATTGAAAACATATGTCTGAATGTACTTTAGTCCAAAGAGATAAAATGCAACAATTTGGTCTGAGGGGGAAAAAGTTTCCTTTCAGTTTTGCATTCCACTTCAAGGATTTTTTCAGGTATTCAGCAAAGCTGAAATAATATCAGTGGGAAACCCCTTGCCAATTTTACGGGGAACAAGGTACTACAAGTGTTTTGTGCCTCTAAGTAATTAGTGTCATTAAATAACCCTCACAAAGAGCCTCAGATCTACTTTTAAAGGACAGAAAAGCAAGTTATAAGTCTCAAAAAGACTTCCTTTTCCCCTCTTGAGCAACCAGAGTTTCCAAACATTGTCATTTGGAACAACATCGACTCTTCTTTGCCATCACCTACATCTTAGAGTTTCCAGCTGGAAAAACATGTAGAGAACAACACTGTTATCAGGAGGTACTGTACCTCAGGCCTCAGACTCACATTCTCAGGAGGTTCTGCTGTTTTCCACAGGGCTCCGCCAAGCCCAGTGATCCACCCACTTATATTCATTTACACAATGAAGTCCCTCATAGTAGCAGGGAGTTTTGGAGATTTACAGCTCTACAGAAGTGCTAAGTCTTACGAATAATGGACTAACAAATGCCAGGGAAGTAGGGAGATTGAAAGCCCAGTCTCTCAGTCTCAGAGGAAAAGCCCCTTATGCAAAAGGATGATTGGTTTTAACTTGAATGGAAAAAGCAGCTTTTATTCTTGATATTGAAAAAAAAAAAAAAAAAAAAAAAAAAAAAAAAAAAAAAAAAAAAAAAAAAAAAAAAAGTAGGAAGTCCCAAAAGGATTGTATAAAGTGGATATCTCAAAATTCAGAAACCTTGCTTCTTCCTCAGGAAGTCAAAGATTTTATTCCACATATTCCTTTGGGAAGTATTATCTTAATTTCACACAAAATAATAAATTCCTAATATCTTAATTGTTGAGGCTTATAGATCTGCCATTTATGTTATCCACCAAGGCTTTTCCCACTTGCTAGTAGCTGTGCAAAGCATGGCAGTTCAGCTCATTTTGGGGTGCTTTTTATTCTGATAAAGTGTTTTTCTCTGACTGAAAATCTTGCTAAAATACCACTCTTTTGGAGTAATCCTGATCAAAGAATTTATTCCATTTGACCTGTGAGGAAAACTAACCAACAGAGACTGTAACTGCAACTGCAACTCTGTCAACCTCTGAGCCTCTTGATTCATTTGGTTTCATTTACTTTGTGGTTTCCAGTCCCATGCTTCTCGCTCAAAGCCATTATTGCCTTCACAACTATTAGCTGCAGTGTGTCAAGTGTATAAGAACATTGTATATATTTTCTATTTGAAACTCATGAAAGTTTTCCATTCTACAAAGGCAAAAAACACCTACACATACTTATATAAGGGTGTGTTCATACCGCTTCAAATGTCAGCAGTGAATGAAAGGGTGAGGTACATGACAGCCAGTGAGTTTGCCTCTGCCAGCTGAGCTGTGGTAATTGCACATCTACCTCAGCTGCACATCTAAGCAAATCTTTTTATCTAGATGTGTGAAGAAAATACTTAGGAAGTTACTGAAACTCTTTCAATGTGCCTCAAGTAATTAGCCTTGAGTGGAATCACAGAAGAATCATAAAATGATTTGGGTCGGAGCAGACCTTAAAGAGCCTCTAGCTTGCCCCCCCTGCTATGGACAGGGACACCTTCCACCAGATGAAGTTGCTCAAAGCCCCATACAGCCTGTTCTTGAACACTTCCAGAGGTGGTGCACCCTCAACTTCTCTGGGCAACCTTTTGCAGTGTGTCCCCACCCTTATTGTTAAAAATTTCTTCTTTGTGTCCAATGTAAAGCTGCCCTCTTTCAGTTTAAAATCACTTTCCCTTTTTCTGTACTACAGGCTCTGGTAAACGGTTTGTCTCCATCTTTCTTCCAAGTCCCCTCTATGTACTGAAAAGCCAGAACAAGGTCTCCTAAGAGCCTTCTCTTCTCCAGGCTGAACAACTCCAGCTCTCTCAGCCTGTCTCCTCACAGGAAGTGCTCCAGCCCTCTGACCATCTCTGTGGCCCTCCTCTGGACCTGCTCCAACGGATCCGTGTTTTTCCTGTGCTGAAGGCCCCAGAGCTGGATGGAGTCCTCCATGTGTGGTCTCACCAGGGTGGAGTAGAGGGGCAGAATCATCTCCCTCAACTTGCTGGCCTCAGCAGCAGTGCAAAGCGCAGAAGCATGCACAAAAGGAACGTACAGTTACAGATAACACCTGAAACAGCTCGATAACATCAGGAAAATATGCTGCTGTGGATGGGCAATTTGTGGCAGTGCTTGTATGGTACAATACACACATCCACAACTGTGTATAGTGATGTTCTGGTTTGCCAAAACCACAAAACTGGTGAGGGAACCAATTCAGCCATCCGGTGAAAGATCTGTATGCCACCTGATTTGCGTGCAGGCCTACAGGGTTTGTGTTGGCCCTTCCCAAGCTGTATTTCCCTCCAGCCCAAGGATTTGCCCGCACCTGGAGCGAGCTGTAAGTTGAACACAGGACACAGCTGCTCCACCACAGGCTCCTAGAGTTTTCAAGGCTATGGTCAGCTGTATCAAGGTGTTGTGCTGAAGGAGGTACACCGGTGGCTGGTTTGTACTAATACAATACCTTAAGATGATCTTTGGTTTTATTGAATATTGGGCTTTATTCTGCACAGTTGATGCCAAAGGCTACCGGTCCAATGACAATTCAAATGTGAAAATACTTTCCAGAGACAGCTGTATATGATTTTTTTAGTCTATGCCTCTCTCATATTTCATCATTAATTTAGAAACTTACACATTTTGTGGTTTGGTTTTACGGAAAATGAGGGAATTAAGAAAATCTTGCTTAGAGGGATTTTGACTCAATGGCTCTTAGGGACACACTACTTAGAATCTTATTGAGAAGACTGGGAGTAAAGAAGACAGTGCTTTGCTGGCTCCCAGGCTCTGCAACATGTCCTTGGCACTCAGGGCAGATCACAATCTACAGCATCCTAAATCAAACTAATTTAAGGGCAGGGTAGTAGGGGACTGTAAAGAGTGTCTTTACCTTATACCGCCTGAACTATGCTGAGCTGCCAGTCAGGAAAAAGACTAGAAGTGACTGTAAATAACAAGAAAACTCAAAGGACACAGATTTGTACCAAAAGAAATGCAGTCCAGAATTACTTTTCTACTGGCAGCCTCATGGCATAGCTTGAAGTTCTAGAGAGCCTGGGCACCACCAGAGCAAACTTCTTCGTAGGGAAAAGGGAGCCAGAAGCTGAAGGTGAGAGCAAGCAGTCCAGAGCAGCATCCTCATAGGCACAGGGCAGCCCCACAGTACCTGTGCAAAGGAAGCAGAGCTGATTTGCTGATCCTAACCAAGCGCAGCCAAGACTCACAAATTCCCAGAGACGTGTGCTGTGTGGGGTCTGGCTTTGGATTGGCAGGCATGTGGCCAGGCATCGGTACAGCTGCAGAACGAAGGGGGGGGGGGGGGGGGGGGGGCTGAGCTGAGATGCAACTCCTGAGCAGAGCAGGGATGTAACTCCCTGCACGCCTCCTACCGTGGCCCTTTCCCTGGGGTCATCCATTCACACCATGTCACTCAGCTGGCTTTTGGTGCCTCAGTCTTCTCTAGAGCTCAGTCTGTGTTTCACATACACACAAGCATCAACTTGAGGATCTCAGGCAGAAGAGCCAAAGCCCTTCACTATATGTCGGTCTCATGGCTCTCCAGCGGAGCCATCACCAGCCACGCACATCACCCCGGCTACGGGGGGTGCCGAATGCTGCCGTTTATTGATGGAAGGGCAGCTCTCCCAAGCCGTGGAGGCGTTTCCCCCACCGGGTGTCGCTGCGGGATGGCTTTTCCCTGTCGGGGCCCGGGCAGGAGACGCGGGGGGTTCCGCAGTGCCCACCTTCACATTCCCGGGGGCGGTGCTGGCGAAGGCAGCCGCCTCAGCTCTTGGCCATTTGCATCCCGTCCCTCCGGTGAGCTGGAGTTGACCGGTCGGACAGCCCGTGGTATGCGTGGCAGCGGCCCTTTATATCAAAAGACGTGCTGGTGTTTGTCAGCAGGTGATGCGTGGAGGAGCCGCTGACGCACCTGGAGTCGGTCCCCACTGTGCCCAGCTCATGCAGGCACTTGCGAGCCCCCTGCACTGCCAAAAGCTGAAGCCTCCCCGCTATGCTCGGGTGTTACATGACTCTTCTACGAAGCGTGGCTAGGAACTGGAGTAGATTCATCTGCCTTCTTTGATGGGTCTTTTCGAATGATCTGGTCACATTATCCTCTGCCATTTCAAACTTGCAAGACAAGAACTAATTAAATACTAAATTTGCTTGACAGCAATTTCAGCTCAGAATGGACAGATGCTTAAGTTGTTTCAGGTGGGAAAAAATCAAACCCCAAGCCTTTTCATCTCTTAAAAACATTTTTTCCTCTGATTAACTTTTTTCTCCTAGAAACAACTATTTCCTCTCAGCAGAGATCACAATCACTTCCCACTTTTGGCTCAGTACATATCATAAAAACCAATCCTCACAGGCACTCTGAAAGTCAGTGGAAACAATGGTTTTATTTTTAAGTGTTCTTTTTACACACTATGCAAATGAAAGTAAGTAGAAGCAAAACTGAAACTACTTTATGACTGCCTAAATTTGCCCAAGGTGAGAAATGGAAAAAAAAACCACTTAAAGCAGCTTATCTCCATTGGAGAACTGCATGAGTCAATATCAAGTGTTTGGCTGGGTTAGCTGGTTAGTAAATGAGACAGTTAGAATAGGGCTAGAGGATTTAGGTAAGTTATATAGCAACAAGAAAGGTAAGAAACCTAGGAAGATAATGTAAGGGTTTTCCAGGAAATTAAAATCCATTATACAAGCAAGAGAGAACCTAGTTTTAGTCTTAATGTGAAAAACATCATGAAGGGACTGAGAAGCAAAAGAGAAACCAAATGTGAACATCACAAAAGTGGGGAATTATACTGACATTATTCAGAACGTTTTCTCTTCTATCTTCTTTCAGGAATGGCTATTGAAATAAATTTTCCTTGGGAGACAAAGCAGTGGGAGGAAAAGAGAGAAAAACAATGAAGCCAAAATAATTAAAGCACATTAAAAAATATGTTGTATTGTCACTATGAGTTTCCCCTTTACATCCATCTTGCCTCCTCTGGGACGGTTTCCAGCTCTGTTTGTTTGAAAAAGCTACTGCCAAAATGAAAGAAGGAATCCTGGTCACAATACACCTTCCTTTATAACCACATCTTCCCAGGCTGGCTGTAACATGTTTAGAAATATCTCTGTTCCTAATATTGCTCCATAATGCAGAAAGTCAGGTCCCTCCACCCAGAGATTTTAGGAACCCAGAGCTCCAGCCAAGGAAGAAGGCTGGCTGTGGCTTTTCCTGTACGCAGTCAGGGCTGACAATTTGCAAACATGGAGTGCTACACTATTTCCTAAATAGCACCAGGGATTTAAAAGAATCCAGGTGTTTTGATTTGATTTTAAGTTTAATATGATGGCCAGAATGGCTATTCTCCAGGATATATTCTGAAGTGGAAAATGGCAGACTCAGGGAATTAGTAGATTGGGTATGTCAGAGGAGATCATTGCACCATGGGTAATGACACTGCCTCAATCAAATCAAATCAAATCAAATCAAATCAAATCAAATCAAATCAAATCAAATCAAAAGTTTGATTTTGCCAGTATATTTCAAAAGTTATTCAGGGTTGTAAATATAGCTCTGGTTATAAGATCAACACAAGTGCTGAGTGGAAAATGGAGAATTTTTGCCGGTTTTGTCAGGATATAACACAGAACAACAAGGCAATCATTTCTATAGGAACAGAATAGATAAAATGGAGCAGAGTTGATATTTGGTTTTGCTCAGTCTTCTCTCTTTCTGACTGATACTATAAAATATAAAATTTCGCTTTTAAAGCAGTTTGTTTAGGTCTTTTGTTCCTGTTTCCATAAGGCTACCCTTCCCTTTACTGGGCCTCAAATACCACTTCCCTCCTCTCCCCCCCCCCCGCCATTTATTACTACTGGAGAAAATATATTCTGCATGAGGATATGGGGTATGTTTGAAAAGGAAATGGAAATTGAAGTTTTTGCAGTCCAGGGCTTGATGAATCATTAGTAATCCTTAATATGCAAACTTTCCATCTGCTATTATTGCTCTCAGGTCAGCTGGCCCTAGGAAAGCAGGAGGGAAATAGGAAGCTTCAGTGATCACAAACAAAAAGCCTTCTATAAGCCTACTACGTTTATGTGAACTCCAAGCCACTATTCCCTGGAAAATCAAAAGTTGGCTCTGCTTATATTTCTGTTTCTACTAGTAAAATTCCTCTCTTTGCAGGAAAGGCCTTATCCATGAAACAGCTTTGGACAAAGGTGAAGCCTCAAGTGCTTTTCTTCTTGAGAAGGTATCTCCTCCCAGTCAGAAACCCCTCTGTATCTCCCCAACCAGTCTTCCTCTTGTTGCCTTTTTTATTCTGCAAGGATTAAATCAGCAGCTGACAAATTGGTGCATTTTGGGTGCATACAAAAGCTGGAAGGGATGTTGTTATGGAGAGTGACTGGCCCTGCCTTCATTTTACATCAGTCTCTCACAAGGCATCTTTGTATTTTGTTGTGGAACCCTCTGGTGCCAATTTGGGGTGTTTCTTGTAAAAGGTTGAGAGGTTTACTGTTAGAACAAGAAGTGTCACTTGGTATTTTTCTTGTTGTATATCCACCTAGATCAGCATCACGCTATTTGTTATATCAGCAGGTTTAAGTTTAAAATGTGCTGATTTCACTGTGTGTTAGGGTTGCAACAACAGAGTTTAGCCCTGTGCAGGTGATGCTGAGACTTATTATTTTTAAAGCAAGCTAGATGTGTCCTGCAGCTGACTTCTGCATTGTGTTAAAGGGAGCCAATCCACTGAGGCAGCCTGTACTGCCTCCCAGGACCCAGCCTAATGTCACCCTGTGAGAGCCAGAGCTCCAAGGAGTGAGTGGGACCTGTCCTAGCTGCCCTTCCCTGGAGCAGCTAAAGCATCAGATAAGAAGATCCCACTGTCCATGAGCACACTCGTTGCACAAAGGAGCTCTGTCCCAGATTAAACCTGCAGTGTTCCTTGCTCCAGTGAGTAAGCAGGAGGTAGAAATAGTAGAAAATGGTCTTCAGCCAAACCTGAACACTTTACTTGTCTGTTACCTACCTTTGCTTCAGCTCTCAGGAAATGCTCGTAAATCCAGTATTTCTCCAAAGTAGGTTGATGAGAAGAAGGCATACCTTGGCAACCTAGAAGACAATCTTGGTTCTTCTCACAGCATCACATGGTCTTCCCCTTTTTAAGCTGTTTTTCCCTCCTGCGGGTAAGCAAGTGTGCTGCTACTACCAACACACACATTGGAGTAGCAGGAGGACAGAAAGTGAATTACAGCAAGGCACCGAGGGGAACAGCTCCACTCCCCTGCATTCAGACACCATTGTCTGACAGTGGATTTACTGCCTATGACTTGTGTGCTGTACAGGCTCGCAATCTGTAACAAGTTCAGGGTTAAAAGTTCACTGCTAGGGCATTGCAGTGCGAGTGAAGGGTGGCTCTTTTCTCTTAGGTGAAACCAGTATGCTAAAAGAGAAACTAACCAAGTTCATCACTGGATACTGGAGGAAGATGGCACTTTAGTTTTTAGAAGTTAAAAGCCCAAAGTGGAACTTTCTGTCTGCCACTGCAGTGGTTCTGCTTTAAATATTAATTACATACAGCACTGCAATAGAAACTTTGGGTTATGCTTATGTTATTTTCTCTAGAGATCTGAACCCAGATTTTCTTGCATGCCAGCTAGCTGTTCTTAGCTTTGTTGATGGGCCGACCACTTGGATCATTTCACCCAGTATTACCCTCCCTGCTCCCCACAACCTGAAATGATATATCCAGGGAAGAATCAGCTAGACTGGTCCTGTTTGCTAAATAGGCAAGAGTACAGCCTGCATCAAGGAGCTCATAATTGCTCAAACTGAGGTCTTTGCTTGTGTCTGGCGGCAGAAATGCAGGCAAGTATGGGACTATTTTTTATCAGCAAGGCCTGAAAGAAGTCTGGTTATGCCTGTGGTGCCTAAATATTCCATGTAGGTGCCTGTAGTGAAATTAAAATCTTTTGGTTGGTCAAGGCTCTAGGACCAGTCAGAAGTAGGGGTATGAACTCTGCAGGGATACAGGAAAAGTACACGCATGCTCTGCATTTAAAGCATGCCTGGCTTCAGCTGGCTTGGGTTTTTTCTTTCATCAAACTTGTATGACTTTGTGTCTTGGGAAAGGTGCCTTGGGAAAGCACCTGGGTTACAAAGATTTTCTGTGGGGCAGAGGATTCATTAATTGGTTCAGGCATTATCATCACACTAAGCAGCAGAGAAAAGGTGAAGGTGACCTTGTGACCGACCAGCTCTGGCAAAGCCATAGAAGTTCTTAATAGCAGCCATGTCTTGCGCTTTGCCTTGCCAATGCCAGCATCAAAAAGCCCTGAGTGAGCATCTCAAGCTCTCCCAGAACACCCTGACAGATTAACCCCTCCATCAGGTGGTGTTCTGCAGTTTTCAAACTTTTTTTGGGATTTGGGTATCATGTTTGCCTTCTCAGTTTTATTCTTTCAGATAAATGCAGGTCACTTGGTTAACTTTTGCTCCAGAAGTGTGAGAGCAAAGGCTTCTAATGGAAAGCCGAGCTCTCCAATGCCTCTCTTTCCAGGATCTGGAGACTAAGCAAAAATTCTTCTCTGTAGATATGATGATAACAAATACACACTGCAAAATTACACTGTATGGACAGATGCTTTCTGTGTGTTTTTACCTAAGCCAGTGCTCACACAAGGAAAGCTCAGCATTTTCTGCAGGAGCAGGGAGTATTCACCACCACCTCCACGTACCCTATCCCATCTCTTTTATCTGTTATGCAGAGAGCACCTCTTCAGCCACTGCTGCCTCCTGATTTGCATCTATCTGTATAAAGGCATCCATCTATAACCCACTTTGGGGTACTCAGGTGAGTGGGACATGATTTGTTATACTTTAACTGTGGCCAGTCCAGGGTAGCTATTGCTGTACCCTCCCAGTTCACAAAGTAACCTGAGGGTTGCTGACCACAAGAGGTCCTGTGCAGGTTTAAGCGATGGGGATCTGAGCACACACAGTGAAATTCTAAGTTTAGGCAGGAGAGGACACAAGTTAAAAAAACCCCAAATATTAAAAGTTTAAACACCTGACTCCAAGCCCAAAACCAAGGCTGGATATCTAATCGACCTCACAGTATCTATTAGGTCCTAGGTCCTCCTTGAAAAGGGATATCTGTCCATCTGGAAGGCAGAGCACACAAGCCAGAGGAAATCATGCCAGGAGGTGGTGCAACCACAGAATGGCATAAGCCCATGGAAACATTCACTTGGCTCAGATCTGCTCCACTTTGCCCATTGGTACCAACCCCTGCACCCACTTCCTCCCCGCAGGTGAAGAGCAGATGGGGCCAGGCCAGCCCTACCTACACAAGGAGGAACCTCCCATCAATTAAGTGAAACTTGCCCTTAAAACTGTAACAAACTACACTGGCAAGCCAGGAATTTGCATGGGCTCTGTTAAGCCTTAGCATGAAGCAATGTGTAAAAGTATTAGCAAGGGCAGAGTTCAGGGCTGAGGTCAGCCCTCTGCTTTTAATTAAGGCAAGTAGGAGTCAGGAAAGACAATATTTTGTCTACCCATTCTTGAATGGGTAGTGCCTGTCATGTTAGATGCAGTGTCTGCATTCAATTAAAGGATGCAAATTGGCCTTTAGTGCCAGAAGAGAAACCAAAATGAGCGCCAGTTTGATGGACCAAAACTAAATGTGAGACAGGGAGAATTTATCCTCCCCACAAAAATGCTTGGAATACACACTGGAAAGAAACTTCAAGAAATCCATGGAAATGCTTTGAAGGCGAGTGACTCACAATCACTTTGAAAGCTGTCTTCTTTTTACTTTCTGCTTTTGAAAAAGGTTTTAAGATTCATTGAGTGTATTTTGCTCTAAGTGTGGGGGCCTGAACTAACTTTCTTTTCCCCTCAGCACCCCATCCTGTGCACTGTTTCATACCCTCAGCATTGTGAAAAGCAAGGAGGCAGTTATGGGCCAAGACTGCCATATCTTCTGCTGGGACAGACCACAGGAGGGTCTCTCATACAAGGACGAGGAACAAGCAAACCTGCAAAATGTTCCAATTCCCAGCATTAAATGGCTTGCTCATTCCACCACTACTAGGGTTTTTCAAAAGAAAGGCTTGGAAGGTATCATATTGTTTTATCTACAGGTAATGACTCAAGCAAAGAAAGCTGAAAACAACTATAGGAACGAATTTGGTGTTAGTATTATGCATGTGACTGTGCAGTTTATTCATGAGGATTCAGTAGGGACGTTATCAAGCATCTCAGCTCTAAAGTAAGTTGACTAATTACCTTCTGGCCTCAGGGTCCCTCTTTCTAGCAGCCCAAGGACAGGTGAAGATTGGTGCTCTCACAGCTATTACAGAGCTGAATATTTTGCTGTAGCTGTTCCCAAGAAGGATGGGGTGTCAATGTCTTTGTGCACATTCTGGAATAAATATCTACATAAACCCAAAAATCCAGTATCTGCGGTTTTTCCTGAAAAAATTGCAATTAAAGCAGTGGAGGCATCTGTAATTACAAATAAGGTATTGAGTTCTTCTAGGTATATGAAAAGATATATAATATATAAAATACATTAAAAACCCACAACCCCCCTAAAAGATACATCAGATCACTGAACCTATTCTATCTGGAAGGAACCAATGTAGAAATCATTAACTATAAAACTAATACCACAGTTTCAATGCAGCAGTAACAGGGGGAGAGGAGCAGATTCTCACTCTTGATGCCTCATGTGAAATTCAATTCCTTCTAAGGATGTTTATACTTACAATTAGCTAAGTACCTTCAGACATAGAGGAGGGATCTTCATATTTAATACAATCTTTGCTTGCAGTGCTTTTTTCCCCCATCAACTCTTCCATGTCACAAAATAACAAGGAACAGGACTGGCCAGGGATCATTTCAAACATGAAGTGGTCTCACATAGCTATGCAACAGAGAAGACCATCTTGCCAAAAACAAAACAAAAAACCCACTGCAACTTCTCCTCTCTGAAAGAATCCCTTTTGTGACTTACAGTTGGCTGCCGGTGGCATGCTGGAACCAGGAGATCAAATCCACCAAGTACCTGCTTACAGAAACAGCAGTTAATTGTGCACAATGACAAGAAAAACACAAGGTACACTGGAAAAAAATGTTGGAGAAATCCCACAGTAAATGATGGATCTGAATTGCTAAGCCCTCCCAGATCTACAGGTGCTTTGCCCGTTGTCTTTTACACTTATGGAAAGAGATAGGTTTTATTACCAACATAAAATTAACTCAAGGAACATGATGATTATATCTCTTGTCTGTCTTTTTGGTCCTCATTTTGGAGTCATCTAAAGCTGAAGGATGATACAAACATTAAACGAAAAGAGAAAAAATACCCATGTGGGAGAAGGAGCCAAGTATCCTAAAGCAGCAGAAACCCCATCTCTCCCTTTCCCATCCATTCCCACGTGCTCTGTGCTGACAGACCTTCCTTACTGGTGCCATTCACCAAATAATCTCTTGGATTCCAGCTTTATGACAAAGCCATGCTTCTGTCTAACTTTTGACTCCTGAGCATTTTTTGGCTTTTTGGGAGACAGAGGGATGCCAATAAAGGAGACAATTAGTATTGCTTCCCTTCCTTTTTCAAAATTTGAAGGAATATATATCTTTCCTACTCCACTACTCAAGTTGCAACTCCATGGAGCGGATGTGTGGCCATCACACTGGAAGGATAGGAGAGAGAAATACATCTCAGCCTTCATTATTAGTCCTGCTGGTGGAACAACTTCTTATTAGAAGCATCTGAAAGTGGTTTTCTTCAATCAAATAATGAATCCCTAACAGCTGTGCTTCAGAACAACAGCCTACATCAAGCCATCTGCACAGCAATGCTGCAACCATTGGGTTTCTCAAAACATTTGCAGGATGGAAAGAAGAGAGTGAAACTGATAGAAGAATGACTGTCTATAGCAAACAGAACATGCCCAAAACCCACAAAGCTAGGAAAAATACACCAATGGATTTGTATTTTTAAAGCATCTATTGCCTCATGAGCCATTTTAATCACAAATTCATTTACAAACTCTCCTCCTGTCCACATAGGGGTCATTTTCTGATCGTTTCTTCCTTTGCTTTTCAGCACAGGGCGTGTTGGCCTAAAATCTGGATCTTTACCAGTAGGACTCACCTGCTGCTCATTCCCCACCAGAAGTCAAATCAGCGTGTCAGCATCATGTCCACAAATGTGATTTCACAGCAAGACCAGTGGCAGCCTCCATAAAGGAATGAGCCACAAAACACATAAAAAGCCCTCAGAGGCCAAGGTCTGGCTTTCATTAGGCACTCTACGTAACGAGAGGCAGGGAAGGTACAAGGCAGGAAGGAGGCCGTACACAGGTGCAGCTCACAGGAGAATTTCGTGGTGCTCACCACGAGCACGTGGGAGGAGGAAGGGCTGGGGTGCCTCAGATAATTCCTGATGCCATCTCCTCTTCCAGCTTGCACGCTCCCCTCTGGCTGGCCCCAAATCCTGGCAACGGGTAACTCCTGCTGTCCCTAAAGTCCCTCGCTGCTGAAAATGCAGTCAGGTCAGTGCACCAGAGGGATTGCTCCCACCAGAAAGGCCTCAAGGTGCGGACATGTTTCCTGACCCCTCAGGCTACAGTGCTGGTTTCCTCTTCTCTTTGAGACAAAAGTGGCATGGCTGCCTTCTTGTGAGCCAAATCAAGGAAGTCCTGAGCAGAAAATAGTTTGTCTCACTGTGTTATCATCACGTTATTCCCTCAGCCATGAGGCACTGCCTTTGCCCACTTCCCTGTCTGACGGTCCCTTTGCCAGGCAAGGTGGGGGAACTAACAGCACTGGGGTTTCTCCAACTTGACCTCTTTTGTTTCAGGGATGTTTTTCCTCCCCCCCTTAAAGATCAAACAGAGGGAGGGGAAAGCCAAGCATAACTCCAAAGTCACAAAATTAGCAATCAGCTCACACTGGGCACAGCCTCTGAAGGCCTTATTCAGTGCTGGACCTGGTCAACTCTGCAGCCAATGACTTTCACTTCTTTATTCCCATAATTTTTTTCCTATGTGTGTGAGTGCAAGGGAATGCTCTCAGCTACTTCAAGATGCATCTTCTTCTCCACTCTCATCCTGTACCAAGGGAGGGAGGGGGGAAAAAACAGGGGGTTTTATGTATCCTGTTTTCCTCTCCCTGCTAAAGTACTGAGGGTGCAGGTGGGATGGCAGGAGAAGCCTCTCTTAAATAACTTCCTCCGGTCCCTTCTTAATTGATCTTATCCGGCCCCACAGGAGTCAGGCCCGGTAAAGATTCTTTCATTCCTAGCACAGACAGTGTGCAGAAGACACAGGACTTGGTGCACTGCAAATGCACGTTTGCAGAGCCTTCCTACAGCATCAGAAAACTAAGCACATTCTGACTTTCATGGAGAACAAAGAGACACATGGACTTGTACCTTTAATTATCTGTCTTCCAGATGCTGAAATAAAATGAAGAGTACTTCTTCTTTTTCACTCGGTTTTATTATAAAAATCAACATTTCATTTGTTACAACTCGGTTTATAGTAATAATTGGAAAGGATTTTTGTACAAGGTTTATATACACCGTATAAGTAAAGCACTTTATTTTACAAAAAAAAAAGTGAGTGAGTGAATAGGGTTGACCAAATGTTGGCCATTATAATATAAATACATCCTTGCAAAGCACCACCGTACTAAAGCTGATGAACAAGAGACACCAGCTGGCTTTAAGACAATGACAAACAGTGATTAAAGCTTACACAACAGAACAAACAAAGCAAACCAAAAACAAAACAAAGATTTAAAATCTAAAAGCAGCACCAGATCCTTCACTTGCAAACAAGGCTAGTTCAGCTTAAGCCTGGTGGTATCCTCTTCACAAAAAAAAAAACAAAAACCACTTTCATTTTCCCTTGCTGACTTTAAACTGCATGGCTTAAGGCTACAGCCATTTTAATCAGGACTTCAAAGCTGCTCCTTGTTCATTTAAAAGAGGGGAAGAAGATTGCTCGCTAAGAGTTTCACCATAACAATCACCCTGCCCACTACTAAGACAATCTCTGTCCTGAATAAAGTATGGACACTTTACTTACTCTTCCCTGCACGGTTTTGAAGTGAATCACCCAGCCCCTATAAATGCTATGCTGGCATCATTGCTGCCCTTTTTAAAGATGGAAAACAAAAAATTTTGAGTGACTAGTATATTTTAACTTCTTTTAGAAAGAAATTGACTGTTTTGCAGCCATTTTCAAGCTATTAGTTCATTCCTAACTTATTTTCAAGGTGTATCTGTCACCTGCCAATTAAGTTAAAGGGTAATTTCCAAGCAATAACACCACCAAAATGCAACTAAAAAAGTCTCATTGCTAAGAAAGCAATTTCTGAAAAAAAAATGCTCACATTATTTTTGCACTTAACCAATTATTTTTCTGTTGTAGACCTAAAAAGTAATCTGCTACACACACAGTACATGTTCAAAAGCAAATTCTGTCAGTAACAATATTGTGTGACAAACATGCTCAAGGCAAAAAGGTCAGAAAAAAAAAGATTGATTACTTATTAGGAGATATTTTGAATAAGTCATCCGATTCAACAGCATGTGTGACCAGGGAGTTCTGTAGTTCAAGCAGTTCCCCTCAGAATGGTGGTAATCAATTAATATGAGATTTGCCAAGCAATAAGGAATTGGAAATAACTCAATAAGTCAAGACAGTGGCCTTCATCTTAGTACAAGTTTAACTACCTTAAAGCAAAACAAGTTAATCTGTGTTTAAGACTTGCCAATCAAGCCATTTCTAGAGAATGGGCTATAATAACTAGAGAAGCAATGCAGAACTGGAGACCAGAACACCATCAAAGCCCATTAGTGTAAGAAATAGGAATAACAGGGAGTTTCCACATGTAGCTTCACTTGCTGTTGACTGAAGCACCTGCTGTGTTCAAGCAGTTGGGGTGCAATTTTCTTCATAATTACAGATTGTTTTTCATGTACCTTCACTCATCTGCAAAATGGACTCCAAAAGTGGGGGAACAGTATAAAAAATGTGCTTCCTCTCCTGTCTGGTCTGACAGAGCTTTTAGTGTTCAGGTTTAAAGTTAGCAGGTATTCTGTGTCTGTCATACAACCTGGACAGAAGAAGTCCAGTGTAGGGGAGACACAGCTGAACAGCATTCAGCACTAGCACTCTGAAAGGCAGGGAGGCTGAATCTGCCAATGTGCATGCACAAAAGAAAATTATTAGCTTTGGGTAAATCCAGATTATCAAGGATACGTGTACCTGCATACATACACTTGTACATGCACATTGAGAGGGAAATGTTACGGCAGTAATCTGGAATTTACAATATAGTTGTTAAGTTTCAATTCACAGCAAAATGAATCCTTTGATATCAACTGGCTCGTTTACATATTTGTCATTACTGTAAATATTTCATTTAATGTATGTGCACAGGTTACATGAACTTATACTCATGGAAGCCACACACAGTGTGCACAAACTGAAACGTACGTATCAGAAAGACGATCAAATCCTACATGTCCACCCCATTGACTTCAGCTGGGTTGTGTGTGGACATAAACTAGCACAGAGGGAAGGCAGCACGATCCATACGCAGAGAATGTCGTTCTTCTGAAGAACCTCGCTATAATTAACACACTTACAAATTTACCTGCAGTAAGTTCCTTCCAAGAGGAAGCTTCAGCAAGGTAGTCCAACTGCACCAGAAAGAGAATACCACTCCTTAAGCTCAACCATCCTGGAGTTTTTCAAACAGAAATTGGCACACTGAGAAAAGTATTTTGCAAGAAGAGATCATTGCCATTGCAGTACAAGCACTTGGACTGAGATACAACAACACAATATTCTTCTGAGTTCATTAGTGCAAATTCCCACATATGAACCCCATGGAATGCTGCACATGAAAAAGTGTAAACAACAGAGAAATTCTAATTCTCATTGGCGTGCCAGCCTCAACCCCCCCCTGCCCTGACACAGTCACCCTCCCCCCTTCATATATATGGTTTCGAGTTCCCTTTAAGTTCACAACACCCTTCTCAACATCCATCCTGCTGGAGAACACAAGCAAGCTTCTTCACTAGCAAGGAAGAGCCAGAAGAACAGCTACGATGATTCCTAGATACCTAGAATGAAGCTGGGCAAAAAAACCCTTAGTATGCCAGATTCAGAGATCAACAGTTTGGAGATCACCAAGGCTTTTTAAAGTTTCTTCAGGTATCTTGGATTACTAGGAAAGACCCTTTATTACAGATGGAATCCCAATGACACAGTTTTCCTTGGAGCAGAAACCAAATGAGGATCCAGTACTCCAGATGAGTGGCAGCTAGCAAGAATAACTTAGCACTAATTTTGTCAACAGCATGAATTAAAGCCCATGCCATACTTTCAGATTATTTCTCTTTTAGTTGAAACTGGCTGGGAAACAAACAACAGAGAACAACAAAACCCAAATGGCACCTCTGGAAAGTTGAAATCCCCATAGCATGCCCAAAGGCGAGGAGGCAGAAACTCCTCAGGACCTTCTTTTGAGAGAGAAGACTCAGAGGGCCAGTCCTTAAAGGCATTGAGCACCTTTGGTGGATTTGATGTCAACGGAAGGTGCAAATGCATAATGCCATCTAAGGTCAGGTATACTGTGAGCTCCGATACAGTCAAAGCAGAGCACTGCACTGGAGTCCAAGAGAAGTTAATAACATTCTAGGTTGCCCCTTAACTGATACAAATAATGTTTTCACTTGATTAAATAATCTCCCTGTCAAAATCACCACGATGAGGCTGATGGGAGAAGGGGCTAAATATGATAATTACAAAAATAGAGATGTGAATATAAAATGGTTTTGTTAAGAATATCTTGAAATTTGACATTCACAGTGGTTAATACTAAAGTATTAAACTCATGCCACACAAAAGAGGAGGTATGTCAAAAGGTACATCAAAATCATACTGAGAGAAACTGGCTTTACCTAACACAAAGAGAACATGAGCAGTTAATACAGCAGGGGAACCCCTTCCAATGATCAAAACATCTATTTTTTTTATGGACAGTTGGTCCACTGAAAGTTAAATGCTTCCTTAGTAGGAAAAAATAATATATATATTTATTCATATATGATTTGTATACTGTGATATCAGTATACACTGAAAGTACTGCAAGGATATATTATTCATTTACAGTAAAACTAACAATCCATGCTTAAATTTATAGTTATAAATATGTTGTCTGTATTATATGTGGTATAAAAATATTTGACATTTTGTGGGCACTAGGTCAAAATACGGTTTTCCTTTTTAAGGGACTAAAAATCACTCAGGTATAAGCATATTACCCTTGTCAATTATGTGAAAATCATACTGACCTGGTACAAAACAGAATCCTACCATGCTGTCAAAATGAAGAACGTAATGTATAGCATGATAATCACTGCATGACAAGGCTAATTAGGAGAAAAAACAATTTACAGCAGCCCACTTCTAGCAGTACTTTAAATAAGAATATCATGATTTAAAGTGACACAGGCAGGAAGAAAGGATGCAGCAGAGATAAGAAAACCTAATCGGGATTAAAAAAACGAATTTTAAAATAAACCCCCCAAAAATAATTGAAAATTCCAGAAGCAAGGAGAGAGCTCTAAATGCTAAATTATCTAGTTGGTTAATTGCATTAAGGAAAATCAGAGCTGTATTCATTTAAAAAAGTGTGTGATTTTTCTGGATTCACTGCTACAATTGTTGTATTCCTGTAGAAAACAAAGCCCTTTGTGCAAGGTTAGTATCTGTCCTGACTGCATTTTCAAGTTTATCTTTAGTTGTTGGCCCTCTGTAGTTAACATAGAGGATATTTGGCTACTTCCAAGTATCTATGGTATGCTGCTCTGAGATGGACTTCTTTATTATTAATTATCTTAAACATTTTTGGTATTGACAAACCCCACATATCACCTCTCTGGACAAGTAACATATCCCAGTCCTTCCATATCCTTACTTGCTCAGTCACTTCATTGGATTAAGGCATGTTTTTGTGTTCCATTTGCAAAAATAAAAACTTTTTGTACAAACGTCTGGGTTCTTTTACACAAAATTTTTTCTTCTTATAGCACAAGCAGCAGTTGCTGTTTAAGAAAATATATAAATATCCTTTTTTTTTAAATTCTTCTGTACAAATATCTTCAGTATTTCCCCACCCCATCTAGTAACATTTTAACTGTACACTGTCCTACCTCATTCCTTTGCCGAGAGCTCCCTCCCCCCCTCCCCAGTAGAATATTTTGTATTTACACTTTCACAGCGGAGGCAGATAATGGGGTGGGGGGGCTCCCCCTCATGAGGAGTCCGTGCAGGGGGACGGTGGCGGTGGGTAGAGGTGGTGGGAGTAGCTGCGCTCCGTGTAGGGGGAAGGCGGGCAGCTCTCGTAGTTCTCCTCCGCCGACAAGTACTGGCTGCGGGGGGTGGGCGGTGGAGGGACCGGCTCTGAGTCATAGTTCAAGTCACTGGTGTAGCCCTTGCCCGTGGCTGCCGTGACCCTGCGGCTGGGGGCATAGTCACTGTCACAGACGTCTGTGCTGCAGGGCGTCGTGGGAGGTGCAAAATGCCGGTAGCTGTAAGGCCTGTAGCTGCAGTGGGAAGACCGATGGGGAAAAAAAAAAAAGGGTCAGCGTATAGAAAGACTTTTGGCGATGCACCCGTGAACAAGCTGGGGGGTGTCAGAGACTGAAACGGTTAATGATTTATACATTCTAGGATTGCCAAGGGACTTTTGCAGGCTTCTGCAGGACTTTTGCATTATACCTCTGATGGCCCATCAAAGCCCATCCCCCCCCCGCCAGTCTTGAAGGGCGGGAAAAATCCTTTTGCCAGACCCCTCACAGAAACTCAGCACAGACTCAGGAGATGTTGGAGGCTCATGGCATGGCCTGTGACACTAACCATGGATATAGAAACTCACGACTTCTTTGAGTGTGGGGGCTTCCCTCCTTCACCCCCAACAGATCAAGGCCACCACTTCAACTGACAGACATGGAAGCTGCAACTACCAAGTGTCATCGCTGGACCCTGTGGGCAGTGACTATACACATCTTTCAACTCTCAGCTTTTCTTTCCCTTACTCTCCTTTACCCTTATCTTGTCTTTCCTTTCTCTCCCTTATGCATTTTCCCCCCAGGGGTTACCCCTATGATAGATAATATAGATGACAACAGCCAAAATGCTAACATACCTGTTCAAACAAAATTGTTAAAACGAACCATACCTATATGCGTTTAAAATAAACCCTACATATGTATGTTTTCAAATACCAATTATTCAGTTTCGTTTCACTCTAATCCACCCCAAAGGAATTATTGATAAGAACCTGGGTTACCCCCCCCTTTTTTCTGGGGTGGGTCATAACAGGGGTGATAAGCCAAAGTGGAAACAGCAAGCAGGTGAACCCCTCTGCAGCCATACACAGCATCACGCTCCTCTCACTCTCACTGACTTCCCTGCAGAAGGGCCCACCTTCAACCACACACGTTACAGTGTCAGTCAAATTACAGCAACCAGTGAAAGTGATGCTAATTATTAATTATCTACAGACAACACATTCCCTAAGGACTTAATTGAGGTAGAAAAAATTGCTCCTGAGACAGTGGGGCAGGAAGGGCACGAGTGTGCATGTCCGTGTGTGTAATAGCTGTGTTGCAATTACATGGAGAAGATATTCTGTTTGTATTATGCAATTGCTGGATACAAACTTCTAAGCCCAGACAAGGAAACTGAAAATTACCTGGCACATTCATAGCAGTCAGGAGAATCATTCCTTAGAGCAGTAACTGGGATGAAATTCTCAAAGGCTGCTACCGCAAAACATCTTTTAAAATGAGCCCAATATAGTTCCAAGGAAACAAATTAGAAAGGGAAGTGCATGGTAGCTACAACTCCCTGTATCACAGTCAGTTGGGGATGCAGCTCCTCTATAGTCAAGTCCGAATATTAGGAAAGAAGTCAGACCAGAAGCAGCAAGATCAATGTTTAGTTTTGGGCAGTGGAGCATTTGGAAAACATTGAACCTTATGCTACACCCCTAATACCATTTTATCGTACTAAAAGGCACATCAGCTAACCACTGATCAGCAAGACTCATGCTGGTACCAGAATTTAGGTTTCTTTCATTAGAAAATTACTTATAATTTTAGAAGATTTTTTTATATGGCTGCAAGGGATCATTATAAACATCTGGTCTGACCTTCTGCACAACAGAGGCCATATTTTCTGCTAATGGAGAAGGGATGTCTGTTTAGCCCCAGAGACCTCATTATCCAAAAAACCCCAAAGGCGCTGTGTTAGGGAGGTACATCTTTCAACAGACAAATACAGCACTCTCTTCTCATTGACCAGATCTGCTGGTGACTTGGGAGGGGAACATTTACACCCTTGGGTAGTACAGGTCTGTTCCTCTATTTTTGTTCCTCTAAATTGCTATAAAATGATAAATAACTCCAGCATTCTTAAAGGAAAGGTGAGAAAGACACATTCAAGTAAACAGAGACAAAGCATATATGCCCATAAATACTAGTCAGAGAAAATAAGCAAAAGGTTGGCAACTTTTTCCAGATATTAACCCTTAATATGTCAAACTAGAAATTCTGTGGTTTATCTAGACCACAATATTAAATGTTACTTCTGACCTCCTTTATATTGTGAACTTTTTCTCCACAGGCTGTTTGCTTATAATTTCTGATAATTATGTAACAAGTTATTTTTGACAGAAGCCTAAAAAAGGGCTGGGTTCACTCCAGGGTAAGTATTTTTGGC
Organism: Pipra filicauda; assembly: GCF_003945595.2. Lineage (NCBI taxonomy): Eukaryota > Metazoa > Chordata > Aves > Passeriformes > Pipridae > Pipra > Pipra filicauda. Next base: position 436,336 of record NW_024104677.1, on the reverse strand, counting down.
TCAAAGTTATTACGGTACTGTGTTTCTTTTGGCGTTTAGCTAGTTTTGTGATGAGTGCTGTCATTCCCCCTAAATCAATATACCCAAGAGATGTATCACCAAAACCACTTAGTGTATGATTTACCTCAAACTGCTGCACTTGTACACGTGCATCAGTGACCTGATACATGTGAACCCATCTAAGCACTAGTTTAGTGCTTGCAGAATTAGGACCTTTGACTGCAATTCTTACGGAGCAGAGGCTGTCTCTATTCTGCATTTTCTACACTAACTCTTTGATCCTGATCGAAGCTATTGTAATAGTAATTACCTGTAGGATCTATGAGTGGATGGGCTGTTTGAAGAATAACCGAATTCCATGGTATAGTGTGAACGTTCAGTAGCTGGTGATGGTGGTGGGTTCAAAATCTAAGAAGTAAAAAAGGAAAAAAGCCACAGTTAAAAAGATACGAAGTAAACTCAAGAAAATACCAGTTTATAATTTTTCTTTTTAGTACTGTATTATAGGAACCTTAAATAAAGAACTGCATGCATAGCCCCTCCCAACAAACGTGATTTTTCATTTATTTATTCCCCAGTTCTTCAACACACACTCAAAATGTCATTTGTTGCCATTCCTATTAGCTACTACTAAGCTCTTCTCAAAAAATGCTGACCGCTGTGGCTATTTTGACGTATGCAGTGCTGAAAAGTAAAGTTGAAGCTAGCTGCTCAGTACTAGATTGTCACTAGGGAATAGCACTGCCCCAGGCAAACTGGCAGATATCTACTTCTGCTAGCTGTAGTTCCCAAGCAATACTCTGCTTATAATACTTGCAGGATGCTAGCTAAGGCAAGGATTCTTTCCCTATACAGGCACGTTCTTACTGAACACAGCACTTGGATTAATTTAAAGCTGATTTAAAGCACAAGCGGTTGATTATCAGAACTGAAAGCAGACAGTTGAAGATTTCAACCTTCACTGACCAAGCATGTAACTCTTAAACACTTGACAGTGGCTCGGTGAACCTAATAAAAATATCTAAAACAACCACCACAGATGCTAGAAGGGAAGGGACGGGGAGCAGCATACTACCTACTTGTGACTAGAGGGATGTTGTGGAGCTGCAAAACATTTGTTTACTTATTTATCTGTCACTTGTAAGACACATGACATAAAACTTCATTTTAATTCCTTGAAAGTCTATACACAATCAATCATAGCTTTACCTTCAGAGGCATGTGGCAGAGTATAATGAAAGGAGATCTCTCTGTCAGAGCTGCTTAATATTTACATGGATTTTTTTCATCTCCCCTGACTTTCAATCTAACATTTTCTTCTGGCACTGAGCTCTCTCACAACTTTTTTAAATTAAGAGAAAATTTCTAGACTGTTTTGGAAAAAGACAATCTCATCTTCCTTCCCTTTCAAAATCCCATGTACCCGATATTGAAACAAGTTTATCAGGCTAGAAACCTAAACCAAAACATTAATTTGTCAATCAATTAGACTCAGAAGACACCATTACTTCCCTGAAAGTTATTAAAGGTCTACAAATAATAGAATAACTTACTGGAGGAAAGTAAGTGCCTTTGGTACTTGAAGAACTACTGGAAGAGGCTCCGGTAACATGGGCCCTGTCATAGGGCGGTCCACTGCTCCCTCCCATAATGCTTAGGGAGCTGATGACAGATTTACCTCGAGACATACCTGAAGAACAAAAATGTATGTCAATATTCAGTTGAGAAAAGGAAGCTTAAAAAAATAATCCAGAGGATAACAGCTGCATAAGCACAATTTGTAGAGCCAAAATTAATCATCTTGGTATTAAAAACAATTTCAGGGCTCCTTGGTGGACAACAGAAATGAAGACCGTCATGGAATAAACGTGTTGGTTTTGTGCATCAGCTACTCAACTGCAGGACTTGGCACTGGGCTATACTAAAGCTGTATGAAGAGAAACACATTTCTTGCACTTGAATGGCTTGAAAAGACTTGAGAGAACAGGCATTCAGGCACTATTTCTGTGCCTCAGAATAAACCATGAAACTTACTGACCACCTGAACTGAGAAACTGAAATTGTGCAAGAGAAGAGAGGGTTTCTTGTTCTGTCATTTCAACATCATTATGTGAGCTTTTGTTAGTGACTGAAGCACACTGGCACAGAGTCCCAGTGGAAAACGGTGCTCGAAATGATGGGGAAAATTCTGCTCAAAGAGACTTTATGCAGGTTATTACACAAAGTCATTTGATGCATTATTTTAACCCTGTAACAGCCTCACAGAGCTTCTGTTCTGACAGGAATCTGCTGGATCCGAAGTCACAAGTTACAGGACATATTTAATTAATATATGCAGAAGTAATGCATTTAAATGAAGTGCAACATTGTGATGAAGTCTTACAGTAAAGTGTGCTTGGACTGGTGTTAACAACTTCATCATCAAATGAAGTAAGCTGAGACTACAGTTACTGCTGGTCATTATAGACTCTGCAAGAAGTTTCACAAGCATAAAAACTCAGTCTACAAACCTATCTAGAATAATTACATAATGTTTAAAGTCCCATGAACATAACTCTGCGTAACTTTACCCTGTACTGTCATGACACTTTGCTGATGCTACAGTAGTCCATAAAGAGGATTCTTTAGTAGCAGAAGAAGAAAACTACCACATTATGTGCATCTATTTGAGCTTGTGGCTCTGCTAAGTACCTAAATGCTTGTGAATAGCATACGTAAAGTAGCAATTCATTATTATAAAGAAGGATGGCAACAAGCCTTGAGAGTCCTGGCTTCCAATAGCTTCCAAGAATTATGCATCTGGAACAGACATTTCCTGTATGAATACGCACAGCTGTGTGGTACCAAAGAACAGGACAAGGATCACACCATTTACTTACCAGGAAGAGACCCTGACAAAGAGCTCGGGTGAGGCACATAACCCAGAGGTACAGAGGCTGCTCCATGCACCACATAATCATTGGTCATTGTTTCTCCATCTCCCTTCATGCGTGGGCACAGTACCCTCTGGCAGATGAAGTACATTGCTCCAACCACGAAAACTGTGAGGATCACACCAATGATGGAGCCGATCGTGTTGTTGGGCTGTGGCGCAGGTTCTTCTGTTGTGTCTAAAAGGGAAAAGGAAAATCAGACTACGAACGTTTAAACCAACATCAGTTTTCCTTATATCTTTCCACACAGGAAAAATAAAGACCTCCTCTTCTGTAGGCAGACAACCACTTTCAAATTAATATATGAGAGGAACAAACAGGCCCCAGCACAGATGGCACTGTGCTGGGGACTCCTGTTATGCTTTTTCTTGTCATTAAGACAGTGAGAACTTATCATGTCACACCTGTTCATGTCACATAAGCACCTAGGTTATCCCTCAGTGTAACAGACTGACATTCCCTTTTCTCACCAGTGTAACATTCACTTATGGTGCATCACCTCTATCGTTCAGTAGTGATGAATTTTGGGCTTGATACTATTTATTAAACTACCTAACCTGCAACACATCTGGCCCACCCTCAGATATAGCTGAGCATCAGCTTGAGAGGTGCCATTTTATGAGGAAACTGTATCCAAAACAATTACTCAACAGTCAAAATGAGTGGCTTTCCCTACAACACCAATTCTAAGCAATGACATTTTTGACAACTCCCCGCCTGTGCTTCATGAATTTGACAGCAAAAGCAGACTAAAGTATTCTACTGTTCTAGTCAGTGTTTTACATCTTACATATTACTGCAAGTTTTTTCCTCAACACATTTTCTTCTCCCTGAACACTAAAACCACACTTTAACCAGCTTGTCACAGTCTACAGAGATAAGTAAACAGACTTCTGATCATACTGAAGGAGGCATGGTGACAACTGCAATTTTATTCTGGAAAGGCCAATTTTCCATCTTCTATTACAAAACTGGAAAACATATAAACTATAGTAAAGGTAACTACACAAGTCTGTGATAATGTCACTGGTAACTCGGTAGCATGACAGAACATCTCCTATCATTCCTTCTCAAGATCTGGCTTTGCATTTTCACCTTACGTGTGTGTCACCTGTGATATATGGATCTCTAACACAAGAAGAGATGTCCCTATTTAAAATTTCTTTTAAAGCACCAACAGTGAAAACGAACTTTTAAGTTGGAATTTTAAAGGCAGTGGTATCCTTGTAGTGCCCCAGAGATTTCAAGTTAGTGGATATCACGTTACAAATCATATATCAAGCTCAGAATTATATCTTTTCAAAATAAAAAGGAAATTTTAGAAGGCTTACTCTATAAACAGAGTGCTCCTCTAATTCTAAAAGCACCTGCTATTAACTCTCTGGATGAGAAAACCATGAAGCAGAGCAGCTATATATAAAAGCCTCAGGGTGATAGATTTTTTTTAACACTGCACCAACTCAGCATACTAACACATTATAGTAAAACAAACCTTTTATTTCTTTTAAAAGTTTAAAAAGGTGAGTGGAAAAATAACTAGCCTTCTCTGCCTAAGAAACTACTCGTTCAGAACACAAATTATTTTTTTTATTTCTATTCCACCACGTTGTGCATTAATTGCATGACAGCAGTTATGAAAAGGAACATTAATTCTGGGAATAATTCAGTCTGGTTGACAGAATAAAATCTAACTTGTAGGGAAGGTGAGAAACAAATTTTTGATGCTGCAACCTAGTTTCTAGTCTCAAGTAATACACTTACAGCATCCTTGCTCATCTGAGCTGTCACTGCAGTCCAGGTTGTGATCACATTTCTTGCTTTTCCCAATGCACTGCCCACTGGCACAGCGGAACTGATCGGTTAAACAAAGCACTGCAAAGAGAACCACCCACACACCAAGCGTCAGTATCAAAGGCTTCTCCTCTTCAAAATTATTAAGAAACAAAGACACCAAAGTGTACAGTCAGGAGTATCTTGAGAGAGCCTAGAGTGCTGCAATCCTAATTTCTGAAAGTAGCCAATGACACTAAAAGTCCCTCGTGAACCATGCAAAAGTGATTCAGTGTTTTGTTGAGGATAGTGCACATGGGGTTACCTGGTCCTTACTGCCTACTTACAGTGAGAACACTACAAGATAAAGATACCTCATCTAAAATAACTCAGAAGCAGAAGGCCAGGCACTTATCCCAGGACACAGTTATTTACTATAAGAATCACCAAATCTAAGCATTTACTGTAATATAAGAGAGAAGAATTAAGTTATTAAAAATAAATCTGCCAAACCATGATGATAAAATTGTTTAAAAAAGATAAATGTGGTTTCTCATTGTCCTTGTGCTCTTCCTGTAAACCAGAGAGCTCCTTGACCATGAGACAATATATTTTACTTGTCATTATGTTTTTAAACTGAAATGAAGGACAGAATATAAAACTGAAGCTTTGTCAGTACACTCAAAAAATAAACTACCACTTTGGGAAAAAAGGTGCTGCAGGCAAGGTGCTGGTCACTGCTGTTTACACATATTCCTGCCTCCTGTTTCTCATAAATCCAGAAATATTTTCCATCTTCAGTTGAATTAAAAACTTAAACTAAATGTTTTTCTTATTTGTAATCAATGTGAATACTCTGAACGGGCTGCTTTGAAGGTAATAAACAGCCCCCAGTCTGACATCTCCAGTTGTTGAGTGACAACTGGGAAGCTAACTTGCATCTCAACTGGCTAACAATCACCTTTCATCACACAGCCATTTTTTTTTTCTGCATCAGTCTGTACGTTTTTGTTTGAGCTGAAGCACATCTTTTCCATCAGCAAAACCTGTCCTTTCCAAAATTAAAAGAACCTAATTCTCATTGTACTGGTAACAGTGCTTCCCTCTGTAATGATGGCTTAAATGCTCTCTTTTGCTGTGCTCTACAGGAAGAAGAGGTCTCCAGAAATCTCATCTGTCTCTCACCACTGCTTACTCAGAAAAACTCGTTTTGTTCAAGTATTGTAAAATAAACAATCCCACAACCTTTACTTGGTACAAGGTACACAAAAAGCAGTGACAAGGAATTGCTCCACTTGGTAGTTCACTCACAGATACCAGGTTTTTAGAGCTTAAAATCATACCATTTTTAATAGTACTTTTTACAGTGTTTAGACCACTGTGATGGAGATCAGTCTTAATTTCCACTTCACAGGTAGAGAAACAAAAGTATGGAGTTACAAAATAATTTCCATTGAATAGACCAGTTTAAAAACTAGCAGAACCTTGGATCCTTCCAAATCCTACTCAGTAATAACACTGGTATTTATCGTAGTGTCCCTATGACAGCTCTGTTTTCACCACACTTCAAAATATCCTCTGTACCTTCACAGTTCTTCTCATCTGAGTTGTCCTGACAATTTGCTTCTCCATTGCACCGGAGGGCACTGTCTATGCACTGTCCACTTTCACACTGGAACTGGGTATCTGAGCACACCGGGCAGTTCTTTTCATCACTGTGGTCTTCACATTCAGTGAAACCATCACAGCGCCAGGCCACCGGGATGCAGTCAATCTCACCTGTGAAACAGGTGAATTGCTGAGGGGAGCATGTTGGTGGTTCTTAAAAAATCAAGCAAACAAACAAAAATTAAAAATCCAGGTGAACAAACAGCTCATGCAGGTGAAGAGCTCAGCTGCTTTCCCTTATCAAAGCAGCTGATAAACATGCCATGTCACAAGGTAACTTCCACACCCACTGCCTCCACAGTCATTTGTGTAGACCTTGAGCCCCACGTGACTGATGAAGGCTCACATCAATGGGGGCTTGACAGACAAAGAACAAGAGGAACAGAGAAATAGGCCCATAAAACATGATTATTTTCTTCCTTTCCCATTTAAGACTCCTACACCTGTCTCTTAGTAGGTCTTCAACTCTTCATTTGAAGTCACCACGCTTTTCTACTCCTCCTTTCCTGCAACACCACTATATACACAGCTGATGGCTTACTCTCTTTTTAAATGTTTGACAGTCCTTGTATAGAAAATGTTAAAAGGATGTAATGTGCTGTACATGGATGCACTGTGACTCAATGTCTAGTTATGTGCCCTTGCCAGTTCTGTTCAGTCAAAATTCTTTTAAAACAAAAAACTGCTCCATCTAGTCAAGTTCCACTACCTCAACACATCTGTTAGCTGTTATTTAATATTTACTGCATTAACTGTTAATCTCATGCAGTAAGTGTGGGATTTTTTCCTCTTTTTTTAATCCCTGTTTCCTCCCTCTGCTTTTTGGCCTGGTAGTACATTTGCTCTGAGAAAATATCTGGATTATGTTAGCTCTTATTCCATTGTGAGACCACATGCTGCCTCGATGGCGAGATGATTGCATAATAAATCCATTCACTACAGTGGCACAAAGAGATCCAAGCACTTAAGTGTCTCTCCTCCATTTCAACCCCACCCCTGGAGACACCAGGGTGTGGGTTATAGTGACTGTATCACCATGGAGGAGGCGACTTTCCCTTCTGGCACTCAAGTTCAGAAAGACACACGCAGGGTGAGCTTGAAGAGGACAACAGAGAAGAATAAAATGGCACAGACAGTGCAATATGCCAAAATGTGAGACTCTACCCCTATTTGAAAAAGGAGAACATATGGAGTGATAGAAAAAAGTGATAAAAAAATAATACAATTAAAAAATGAAGTCGAAATAATTTAGTGGTCTTAAGTAGAAAGGGTGAACAGAAATCCTTATTCAACAGTCAGTGATTTTTTTCCTTTTCCCTTACTCCTTCTCAGTACTTCCAGATTTAGCTGAATGGGGTGGGAAAGAGGAAATGCGTAACGGCACCTGGTGTGCTGCCATGTTCTTTTTGCTCAGAAGCCAGCCCTGAAGATGGAGACACCCCACAACCATAAAGGTGACAGCTCAGTGACAGGGAGCATGGGAAAGACTTACCTCCACAGGACAGCTCATCCTGCAGCAGAACAAGGTGGACTGGGCAAGAACAGCGTGTGGTGCCATCGCCCTTCACAATGCAAATGTGTGAGCAGCCACCATTGTCTTGAGAACAAGGATGTTGTCCTGTGATTTTAAAAATAAGAAAGACGGGGACTGACAAGGAATCTCCACTTCTTTTATAACCTTTCAGTGATTTCTCTGGGCCCATCGGTCTCCCTTCATTACTTCCTTCCCCCTGGGGAGAGCGTTACTAAAAAATCCCTGAAAGAGTTGTATTTTTCCCTTTACATCAGTAATTATAACGCACATTGGTAACTGTCCATGATCTGAAACCACTGTAAGAATTGTGCTGTGGCATCTACTAAAACGGTACTCAAAGCATTTTGTTTCTTGTGTGAGGTAGAATTAGTTCTCTGCAGCAAATGGTAGTATTAGTAATACAAAAAGATGTCTTGGATTCCATACTTCATTTTCTCTATCAAAGACCATTAAAAAAGTAAACTTTTCTAATTTATGAATTCTGAAGCTTCTGTGCTGTCTCCAAAATTCAAATTAACATGCTCTAGATAAATATGTCTCTTCATTTTAATGTTTAATAAGGACAACATACTTCTCTTGGAACCCCTGACAGATTTATTGAGATTAATAGCACACAAAACTAGTAGTAGTCTGCACTGATGTTTTAATTAAGCATCCCCAGACATTTTTCTACATATTTCTCCCAGGCATGCACCACAGCCTACTAACCAGGCGCATTTCCTCCAGGATGACAGCAACTCTACTGCTTTAACCATCTACCTCCCATCATTTCAAGAGTTATGTGTGTGGGGAAAGGCCTGGTAAACAGAAAACTTTTAAAAGTGCTGTCATGTTCAATACAAATTGTTATTTAATACAAACTTCCTTTGTCCAATGCAACATTGCTCTCTGTCATTCACTTTCAATATGAATTACCACCATCAAAAACTGTTCACTCTGCCCTCAAGGCAGGCAGTCCATTGAAACATTTGCTGCTAGTAAAAGCCCCGAGAGCTGTGCTTGCCTAAAGAGAGCAAACAACTAATAGCAGTTCACTAACATGATCCAGAAAATCCTCTCCTGGGGATAACAGGATGTTTCCACTGTGCCTAGAGACACTCAAATGCCAGGTGCCTGTATGACACTACTAACAAAATTGTCATCAGCAACAAAATATTATGCTGGGGTTGTGAGAGATTTCCAATCCATTGCCTGAAGGAAACAATCTTAACAGTACCCTGACAACCAACCGACACCAACTTCTGGTCCCTCTGATCTGCACTGATGTTGGTCAGCAATAAGGCAAAAGAAGCTGGTGTCTCTGTGGCCACTCCTTGGCTCGAGTCTCACAGGCACTGTTTGCACCTGCAAACAGGGATTGCACTTACTGTATTCCTGAATGTTGAGTTCTTTCACAGCATGGATGTCACTGAGTTGTGCAATACGAGCTTGGACCTTTGTACGTCCTTCTCGACCAGTCATATCAATCTTTTCAATCATCTGCTGCTGTCTATCAATCCAGTACAGCCAGTTTTCAAATACAGTGAGTCCTACAGGCTGCAAGATATTAGAGTCTTCCAAAACAATCCGGTTAGCACCTGCAGAAGGGAAAGAGTGGTGTAGTTCAGCTAGAATAAACTCAATTATTATCAGAAACACTTTCTACACTACTCACACCACTGTTTTTCACTACTTCTATGCTACCAGGTAAGCCTACTATAAAAAAACCCAAGCAATCCATGGTCCTCTGATGCATGACTAATGCATTTTGCAGACAGATTTTTTTTCTGCTTTCATCAAGAAGACAGTTTTTGTGCTTCAAAAATATCTACTGTACTTAAGAAGCACCTGGAATTGGGGGCTCAGCTCTCATGAGCCTTTCCAGTCTTTTCTCAATACGATGGAAATTGGTAGTTCTTTTCATTCTTCTTTCCCTTTTTGGAGAGATCAATTTCTTTGTCTTGCCATACAACAGGGAATAAGAAGATGGATTACTAGCTTGAGCTAACTAATACAAGATGAAATCCAAGTGAAGGTAAGGTAGTTAGTATTTCTCACATGAATTAGGAGATTAATATGACATCTGACTTCCTCATATTCTTTTCTTTCAACTACATTACCTTCACTAAGCTATTCATGCTAAATTGGGAATGCTCCTTTCTTCCTAGAGAAGACCTACTTTCCTGAGTTCCTTTAGCAATCATGCTAATTCATGGTTAACGCTCCATATAAGCAGAAGACAGCCAAAAGTTGTTTTAAAGGTATCATTAAAGACTGTCCAAAGAGAGTGAAGACTTTATAACTCACACAGAAAACAAGTATGTTAATCAAAACCTGAGGGCTCAGGAGGGAGGTTTAAGCCATGCTTCCTTTATTTAACACAATATGACATGGTCATTAACACTCAAATATTCAGTGTGTTTATCAGATTCTGACCACAGCTGAAACAATATCACATAGTCTACACTTAGGCTACAGCTTGAAAATTTACATATAAATCCTGGTATTTCAGCTATCTAGGCTTATTTTTCACTTTTACTTCAGCAGACAATAGTTTTACCTACGTTCATCCACAGAACAATTTCCAGCAAGTTTTTATATCTAGTTCTGTAAGAAATATACTAGAATAACTGAATACCATGGGAAAAAAAATCTACCACATCTCTACCATCCCACACAAGATAATGTAACAGGACAGAAGACACATGCATTTCATGATTTTATACTCTGAGTAAATTCTATCCCTCTGCTTTGTTTAGTAGCAAGAAGAGGTTTTTCGCTTGTTGAGAATTTTATGAACAGTATGTCAGTGATGACGAGTAACAAACAAATTCGATGGTGAAAAACGTATTTACCTACTTTTTGCTAAATGCACAGAGAGCTCAGAAGTTAAGCAACCTTCCAAACATTTACTAAGCGTTAGAATCCAAGCAGAACATGGAAATTGAAATCACCTAGACTGGGGTCTCACCCACCACTTTGGAATAACATCAGCAATGGTCTGATTAAGAAAAGATGTTGATGGATTCTGAAGGAGGTTATACCCTGATGTAGAAATTACCAGACTGAGTGATGTAAGTCAATCTAAATAACTGCAACCATCTATTAACACCCATGAACATGACTAATTGAATAGGGAAAAGGTGAGAAAACAGAAACCTGAATCATAAGAAGAAAAGATAAGCTGGGAACAGGGCAAAATGCAAAGATGACAGTAAGAAATACAAAAATTAAGACACTGACCTACCCAAATGGAGTCTATACATGCCCTGCTCTGCCATGACCATGTCAATCAGCATGGCATTTTGCAGTATGCACTCAGAAGCTTAAAATTTTCACTTCCTTAATGTTTTAATCTTTCTTTTTAATATTCATGACCAAGTGTAACTGACTATTTCTGACTAAAACAAGACCCTAAAATCCTTTCTTCCATAAACCAACAATAAAATCTGAAGCTGACTCAGAGTGCTAGTTTCCTTTATTGGGAATGTCAGGTGAAAGGGAGACATGATTAAGAGGAGCTTTGTCTCCTGGCATCACCATCCTCTCTCCAGCAATACCTTTTACCAAAAGACTTAAACCCAACCAAATAAATACAAAAATCAGGACACATCCCATAGCTCATTCTATTTACAAATAAAAATTACTTAATTCCAGAACCATTAGACATTTCCAAATCACACTAAATTTTCTGGAACGGAAGAACTGATTTCCAAATAGTTTCCATGGCAGGGAGCTAATTCCAGTCATCTTTTCATAAACCATGTGAAGACTTTGGTTAACTCCATAGGACCTCCTATTTGGGCAGAATACCAAGTCCTAACTGCATGCCTGAAGGACAGGGAGGAAAAGAGACTGCATCACATAAAAGGCATTCTAACTGTACTTGTCTTTATGAGTACTGGCATCTACAGAGTTGACAGAGCAAGAGACTGTGAATGTTTTAAATAAGCTAACATGCAGAAAAATTACTCTGCTGGTCAAAAGAGCCTATTAATCAGCATTCCTAAGCACAGGAATGCATCTCAGCAGTTAGCAATTTATCATGGTGATTACAGCAATTTATTTGTGGTGCAAATGCCAAAAAGCAAGAGAGGTTCTGGAATGATTTTAGTTTGTGTTCTTTGAAATACGGTGAGCTTTTACTATAATCCAACACTGGTGATCCAACAACCACATATTTAAGAAAAAAGAAAAGCGAAAAGCAGAATCATTAAAACCATACTGAACTGGAATTTAGACCCATCTTCTCTGGTGTTTTAATTTTGGGCAGATAACAAACAAAGAGAGAAATAAAGCATGGTGTAATATTCTGCCACCTGTTACTCTACTCACGCAAACTCTGGATCTGGGACAGCTTAGAACATACTGAGCTACACCACCATAATTTTTTTTTTCCAAAAATAATTCACAAACTCAGGTTATGTCTTACTGTTTTAAACTAGTAAACAATCAGGATATTGCAATTCATTAGTGACCCTGAACCTTCCAGTGACACACCACTGAAAAAAAATTACTATTTTTCTGAGCCTCAATTCCAACCATCTAGAGAAACTGAAATGTTTTCCAAAACAAAAGCTTATTCTAGCAACTTAATATAAGGTTGAAAATCACAGCAGTGTCAATGGGGTTACACACTGATAGTTTGAATGAAGGTATCGTGTCAGAAGTGACAGACATTACTACAAAGTATTGTAACTCTTGTTAAGTTCTCAAACTTGCTCACAGATTCCAAAGCGTGTCCTTATTTCCTTACATGTGTACTTATGCTTATGACAGTAAAAACCACTGCTGAAGTAGGACATGCACTATTCAAATTGGGGATGGGCTTACCATGGAGGAAGGAGAATTTCAGCTCCTGTCCTCCAGTAGCAGGAGTGAGATATGGGCATATACCCCATCAGCTAACAGAGATGAGTATGTGTGTGCTCAGAACATGCTCTCACTTAAAGCAGCAACATCTGGCCTAATCCATATCACAAATTACTACTGATGCTATGTGAGGCAGCTGAGCTGATCCAGCAGTTTGCTGGATTAGGCTAGTAAATGAAAGACATCTCAATCTTTCTCACCCAATCTGGACCACTTGATTTTTCCCTCTTCTTTAACTCCACTTCTGGTTGCTTGCTGGACTCCTTCCTGAACCAATTCAGCTTTCCAAGCCAACAGAACACCATTCTCTATTTTTCTTTTTCTGTATATTGTTGTTAGGTTATTATTTTGCTTATGTGGTTAAGTGAGCTGAATCAACTCATAGAGGATGTCAGACAAGCACCATAACCAACCTTAGGGAGTAGGCAAAAAGAATCCCATAGCTGGAGGAGGGAGCTTTTTGTCTTTTGAGAACAGACATTAGATCTGCTTAATTCTTCTCACATCTTTTCACCCTAAATGATAGGTGCATAGGTAACCTGGACACCTGTTGCTTTAATTTTGCTGGACAGATTGTCCCACCAACAGGGAACTTTTCTCCAACTGACAAATTACTGCACCAAAACCAATGCCTTTAAAAACAACCTTCTCCCTTCCCTCTCCAAAACTGCTGCAATTTATTTGTGAACTAACCTTGGGAAACCATACTAAGGTCTTGCAGGGAGAAACTGAAGTAAATAGCATGTGTAGCAATTAATAATGCAAATCACAGATAAGAGGCATGAAACTGTAAGGGCATGATGCACGAATCATGCACATTCCTTGGCTGGGAATTCGGGGAGTGATTACAATCATAGTATAGACTGTTTATAATAGGAAGAAAAAGATGACACCTTTCTCTGCATTCCCCCACACCCACACCACACAAATGAATTACTGAATTAAAGTGCTACTCTACCTGACAGGTCACTACTTTCAATTCTCCGCAGATCTGAATCAGCCCAGAACAACTTGCCTAGCTGGCTGTCGATAGCTAAGGCTACGGGCTTGCTCAAACCACTGAAAAAAAGGACTTCTCGTTCAGTTCCATCCAGTGCTGCTCTCTCAATTTTAGGAGACCTTTCCTGTAGGTTGGTGAAATACATGTACCTGGAACAGGAAGGATTAGAGGAAAAAAAGTTTATTTGATCTTTCCACATTTTTGCTATAAATCCAGGACATCTTAACAAACATCAAAGTTAGTTTTATTCTGACAAACAGAAACCAAGCGGCGGCAAAAAAACAACTTGATTCTCAAGCCCTTCAGCCTGAATTTCCCTACATGACTATTTCAGCTACATACCCTTTCTCTGGATTCACCACAATGGCTCTGGGCCTATCTTGATCTCCTTTGAGCACCACTCCCATGGGTCTCCCATCCACGCGTGTCACATTGATCACATTGGTAGCTTCGCAGGTCCAGTAGATGTAACGGCTGTAGATGTCAATGCTCAGGTCATAAGGTTGCATATCTAGGTTCTGATTGGGAACTGGGCTTGTCACAACAGTGAGGCTCTAAAAAAAAAAGATAAGTAACACACAGAAGAACATTTAATCGTAATAGAACATGAATAATTATATTTGCTATGGCTGTACCACGTACTGTTCAGAAAAAGGAGACGACCAAAATACTACCATAAAATATGGCAGAATAAGGAGAGACTTAGGTCCCATTGTCCCACCAACACCTTTGATAATATATAGAAACTTAGTCCTAATGGTTTGTTGCAATGGCAATCATGTAAGCTGATTGCAGCTCATAAGACTTCACAAGTTTGATCAGTAAGTCCAAACTGTGTTGAAAGTCCAGGGTCAGCTTCTGTATTTCCTCTGCTTTTTTGACAACTCTTAGTTCGGTCTGGATAGACCCAAACTCAGCACATCTAACACTCTACAACAGAAATATATCACCACTAATTCCCAAAGCTGCAGCTGAATGGATAAAAACACAGGCAAAGGGAGGCCAGACGACACTTGAAATTCTTGCCTCATTCTTGTCCACCATTGCTGCCATCTTACTTGGGGGACATTAGGGTGAATGGGAAGGCAGCTCTGCCAAAGACAGAAAGGACATCAGCTGGCGTACAACAGTGACTTCAGAGCACTTCCAGCTAATACCTTACTAGTTCAAAATTCTTCCCTTCTACTGGTCTAGACTTCTGGAGTCGACATGCCTTTTTTTTCTTTATTATTATCTTTAGAAAGAACTTAATGAACATCTTTCATGAACTTTTCAAAAAATCTGAAGAGGATCAGTGGATCACTAAACATGGGCCACATAATTTTTTGGAAGACATGCTTTTGAGGTGAGCTGCTTCCACTATTTCATCCCCAAATTAGACTTCACCAGGAAATTCGCCTAACTTTATTTGGCTTGTCACCTCTATGAAACGGTGTGCCTTCAACTCTTACATTTATTTATTCTGCTGACACTGGCAAAAACATGATGCCTGATTAGTTAAGGCTGAGGGGCGTTCAGCAGGATCCAGCTATCACCACACCCATGACCAGAAACCACAGTCTTAAAATTAAACTGAATATAGCACATCTATGTTGTTCATCTGAATATAGCACATCTGTGTTGTTCATCTTCATTTCCTGCTCCTCCCATATTCAAAAAATTAGGAAGAAAAAAATCTATTTTAAAATGTGAAAAAAGTAAACAAGTAGTCACTGCTCACAATTACCCTCACTAAACCTGTGTATGGGGTTTGTGTGACAAGGTTCTGGTAGGGGGAGAGGGCTATAGGGGTGACTTCTGTGAGAAGCCGCTGGAAGCTTCCCCATGTCCAACAGAGCCAATGCCAGCTGGCTCCAGGACACACCTGCTGTTGGCCAAGGCCAAGCCCATCAGGGATGGTGGTAGTGATAAATGTGATAACATGTTTAAAAAGGAAAAAAAGTTATTGGGCAGAAGTAAATGTGGCCAGAGAAGACAAGAGTGAGAAATATGTAAGAGAAACAGCCCTGCAGACACCAAGGGCAGTGAGGAACGAGGGGCAGGAGGTGCTCCAGGCACTGGAACAGAGATTCCCTTGCAGCCCATGGTGAGGCTGCTGTGCCCTTTCAGCCCATGGAGGTCCACGGGAGTGCAGAGATCCACCTGCAGCCCAGGGAGGACCCCATGCCAGAGCAGATGGATGCCTGAAGGAGGCTGTGACCCTCTGAGGGACCAAGGCTGGAGCAGCCTCTTCTTGAAAGATGGTACCCTGTGGAAAGGGACCCACACTGGAGCAGTTCGTGAAGAACTGCAACCTCTGGGAAGGACTCATGTTGGAAAAGTTCACAGAAAACTGTCTCCCGTGGGAGGGACCCCATGCTAGAGCAGAGGAAGGAGTCCTCTCCCTGAGGAGGAAACAGTGGTAGAACCAATGTGTGATGAACTGACCATAACCCCCATTCCTGTCTCCCCATGACACTGGCAGGGAGGAGTTAGAGAATTGGGAATAAAGTTAAGCCCAGGAAGGAGGGAGGGGTGGGGGAAAGTGTTTTTAAGATTCTAGGTCTCATTATCTTACTCTGATTTTGATTGGTAATAAATTCAATTAATTTCTCCCAGTTGAGTCTGTTCTGCCTGTGATGGTAACTAGTAAGTGATTTCTCTTTGCCCTTATCTCAACCCATAGGCCTTTTGTTATATTTTCTCTCCCCTGTCTCGCTGAGGAGGGAAAATATAACATCCCATCTTCAGTGGGCACCTGGCATCCAGCCAGGGTCAAACTACCACAACCTGTATTACCTTTTGCCGTCTACCCTACTTTACTTTTTCTGTATTCCCCAGTCAAATCCATTTTCCCAAGCTTGCTACATCTCTTACAGGTCACTAGTTTCAAGCTCCTCACTCAGTGCCCCAGTGTTTTACAAAAACTCTCTTCCTATCTGCAGCAGAACCTGGGAGGCTCCAGACACAGCTGTGTGCTCATGAAGTCCCCCCCTCTTCATTTGAGAGTCACTGCCTGTGCACCCTGCTGACACACCTTCTTGCTCACAAACCCCATTTCTCCCAAGAATTTTCCCTTCCATGTTTCGTATCTCAAATGAGGGCTTTGAACAGCTTCCAGACAAAAGACAGCATTGAGCAAATAATGCACTGTGAACAACAGGATCTTTGAGTTGGCCTTGGTTTTCCATGATTTACTTCTTGCTGCACCTCCCAGATTTACTGACTGAGGACTCCAGAAAACTCCAGATGCCACTTGTTTTGCCAAGTAACATTAAACTACAGGAAATCTGTGTATCTAAATTATTCATGTACAATCAGTCATTATTTGGCATAGGGCACGCCTGAAGTTTAGTAATTCCATCACCATCAGCATACCTGGCTGCCGTCTTCCTGTGCCTTCCGGATGATGTTCTGCCGAGAATCAATCCAGTACAGCTGCTTATCCAGGGGATCATAATCAATGGCTCGAACATTCCTGAGACTGTGGATAGGGAGTATGATGTCTGGACTCTGCTGCTCATCTATCACCATGCGATTAATCGCACTCTTCTGACTGAACAACAAAAACGTTGTAGGAGCTTGATGGGGTTAAAAACAGAAAGGGGGGTGGAAGGGTTACACACAGCAATAAAATTGGACATTTTTATGTTTAAGAATGACAGCTACTATACAAAACCAGACAGTACCTGTTATTTCATTCCCTTTCTCCCTCTTTGCCAAAAACAAACAAAACCCCAAAATAATACATAAAAATCCTAACCTCTGATGAATTTGAAAAGCCTTTTAAGTGATCTCTTTTTACTATAAATGTCTGTACATGGAAGTGACAGGCAAAGATAAATTTTGTAAGTGGATGGACTAGTGAATGTGAAGACTTCTGCCAAAATCACCTCGAAGAATGGTCAATCATGCCTCTCAAAGAACTGTCCATTTTCTTTCTAAAGGAGTCTCAGGAAAGGCAGCTCACTGTATGAAGTTGAATCCTCTGCCAGGTACACATCTACTTGCAGAGGAAGGTGAGAAAAAGCCAGCACTGATTCCTTATTTAGAGGTTTCAGGGCAAAAGAGATTGACAGTGGTTCAGTCCTGTTCCCACAAACCTTCTTTTTGCCTGCACTGGAATGAAACAAAAACTAATTCACAGGAAAATCTCTTAACTGTGTGTGAGGCTGTGTTTTTGGAGAAAAATGTATTTGCTCTTCTCAAATCTATGTATCTTTATTATTTCTAGGTGCTTATCTGGGAATAATAACCTGCAATCAGAAAAAAAATAAATCTGATACTCTGCTCCACATGCCCAGCAAAAATTTCCTGGACAGATAGTTTTTTCCTTAGAAATGCCATTTTGCTGTAGTTTACCAGCTGTACATTACAGTAAGTGCACAAAGCATTTAATGCATTGTTGAAAAAAATTATCTCTGTATTACATAACTGGGTCAGAAATCAGAGGAGACAGTTTAAGTATTTTCCCTTTTCAGAGGGTTCTTTTCAAGAAGGGGTTCTTCTTCACCTGAAGCCACTGCTGTGCAAGATGTCACAAGAACCAGCAGCCAGAAATGCAGTTTGAAGCCTCCCTGAAGTTTGTACAATCAATTCTCTTACAGCACAAGTCTGGAGAGAGTTTAGCAGTAGGAGTTCAGAGTTTAGCAGTTTTGCACTTATTTACAAGCCTGTAAAACAGGTAAGGCAGCACCTGGGAAAGGGGAGGAAGCAAAAGTCTCCTAGAGAACATCATCACCTTGCTTTGTTATTTTAGAATACGCTTTGAATATCTATTCTGACTGCTGGGAAAAAAAAGGCAGAGAGGAGTTTCCTTGGTAACTAACACACAGACCTAACATCCTAAACATCCTATAACAATCAGGCCTAATTGCAAGGTACTTTTGCTTTCTGGAAAACCTGTATTTTCCCTCCAAGTGTTTCTCCAATAATTTAAACTGCTTTCTACTTAGCTCTAAACTGTAGAAGAAAGTCCAAAACAAACAAATCCCCAACAAGTTTATATGAATGTGTACAGCAAAATAATAGATTCAGAACACATGAGAATTCTTACCAAGAAATGAAAAGGCAAAAAAGATTAAGACAAAACAGTGCAGGTAAACATATCATGATAAGAACCTAAAATTATTTCTACTTTTCCCCAAAGACACTCACTTTCCAAGATTGCCTGGCTTACAGCTTTGAACTGATGGCTCATTATAAAAAGCAACAGCAGTATTTCTCTCCTTGAGACTCTGCATCTCTGAAACAGAACCAATTTCAGAAATGCCTTCTTAGTTTTCATCATTTTCCCTCCCAATAGTCACATATTTTAACTGTATTTTTGACAGGCAAATGGAGTGGAATGAGCATGTCTCCTATGTAACCCTGCCTTCAAACTTCATGACATGTGGTAGGTCTGATGAGAGACCAGATCTCACCAGAGCAGTATGTCCTTTCCATAATTAAAAGAACTATGCACACATGAGCAGGGTAATCCAAAAGGGAGGGCCTCTAGCCTAATAATGTTCAGGAGGACGTAAGCCGAGTTAAACAGGCAGAAAAAGTTAAAATGATTAATTCTGCAATTATAGAAGCCAAAAAAAAAATATATGCAGAGAAGCCTAAATCTCCAACTACCTACAAATGAGAAGCTGGAAAGTTCCCAGGTTTGAATATGACAGAGGAAAACTCCTAAAACCACACAAAGAGCCTAGAACTGTACTGTGGGGAAACGGTTCTATTTGCTCACAACATATTTCCTATATTTTACTCCTTCATTTCCAAGAGCATTTTCACAAGCAAACATGACCTTTGATCATTTTGCTACTTATTCTCCACTGCAAGTCAAATTCCTCCACTTACAAAATCAGTCATCACCAGAGAGGTGCCAGCCATGCCTTTAACTCGCATGAACATGTGATGCTGTCAAGAGTGCAAGAATTTAGTTGTCATGCCATTGTCATTACCATTGTAATAAAAAAGGAAAGGAGAAGTACAAGACACACAGGAGGTGGAAAAGCAGAGTTCTTTGAACAGCATAGTTTTCAAAAAATGCCATGAGGTGGCATTCGTGGAACAATCTGTCCTGCTTTCGGCTTTAAAACAACAGTTGGATTTTGCTACTCATGCATAATGTGGACAAGATACAATCTGTCTCTCTGTACCATGAATCTCTTCACCCACTGACTAATCTGAATGACACCAGTGGAAATCAGCCATCCAGTGTGGTTGCCAAAATTATGAAAGCTTCACTGGCAGCCAGCTATTGAGAGATGGATAAATTATTTGGTTAGAAACTAATTACACACAGCCTGAGGGGCCTCGTGGTTTGTATTCTGCACAACAATAAAGAAAAATGGGGCTTGGCTGCACCGAGATCAGAAATCAGACTGCTGGGGAGGCCGTGGAGCTGAACCCATCTTCACTGAGGAAGAAACACTTTTCGAGGTATGACAGTGGCCCACCTCAGCATCTCATCAGCCAGAAAACACAGCTACCACAAAATCCTGACCACCTAAAACCTGCACAAAATCCATAATCCAGACCAAACTATCACATATCCTTTATGTCAGGCAAGACTTGAAATAAATAAGCAGATAAATAAACAAGCAAGTAAGCACTTGAGGAGGGTATGACAGACATACAAAATCAAAAGCATTTTTAGCCTTCCTGTTTAAATAGATGTAGCTGAGCCATTGAAAAGGTTCACTAACAGCCATTCCTCTTATTTGTGATACTGGTATATTGCAAGACTATTTTTTTATTTCTTTCAATATTCTCTGTTCTCTTAAAACTCAGTAGGATTTTAGTATTATAAAATTGTAAAACTACTCTTTCCTCCAAGTGTAATGCAATCTGTTACTAAACACATGTGCTTCTGCATTTTCATTTTCATTCATTGTGGCTTACCACTACAGGTCCTGTTGTCAGAGTTCAAGGAATAGTGAGCTGGGCAGCCACAGACAAACCCACCAACGGGCACTGCTAAGCACAGGTGAGAACAGTGACCGTTGCTTGAGGCACACTCGTTCCAGCCTGCCTGCCTGGATGAATGGAAGACCAAGATGTCCATAACGTAATCCAAATGCCCCTGGATGATCGTTCGGTTCTGGCCACTGGTCTTGTTGGCTCGTTCAATGCTGCGCCGGCTCCAGTCTGTCCAGTAAATGTAATCCTGATACTGAGTCAAGCCGAACGGGTGAGGCAAGTCATCAGCTATAATCTCACGGTCAAGGCCTGTTTCCAAAAAGGAACAGAGACAAAAAGTAGAATTATATGCAGACAAACAATATGCTGCCGAACATGTCCCTTGTACAGAAAGGTCAACACATGATTACTATAAAGTTACTATTTCATCATTAAAAGAGTAAATTATAAAGTAATGCACAATATTCAAATGAAATCTCAGAGCCTATCACAGAAATGCTACTTGCCATTTACAGAAAAGAATGTATTTTGTTGAAGAACAAAGTCTCAATTTTGAAAATTATCAGGGTTCTTAGAAAGATTCTGTCCTTTCCCTCCTCCCCAAAACAGACGGAGTCCTTCTCAATTTGATGCAGGAACCTGACACCGTATTCTCAGTTCAGCATCTCTTGCACCACATTTGGGTCTCTGCCCACTGCTTACAAAATTAAAACTGTTATGAGCTTAATGAAATTCTACATTGCATTATGAAAAAAATTAAATGCACAAGGTTAAACTAACCTGTCTCTGCAATGTCACAACAGGAATGAGCAATCAGAAAGCCAAGACAGGAAACAGTTAATTGTGTACACTGTAGAAACGTTAAGAGACCATAAGGTGCAGGACATGGGGGGGGGGGGAATTATTTCTACCATGTTATATCAATCGCTTCATTGCCACAGCACCTCCTGCTGTCTAGTCACACAAAATGAAAGGGAGATTATGAAGCAAGAAGTCATTCCCCCTTTGCACAGAGAAGTCAAGGATGCACAGCCCCACACTCTGCCATCACTAGCCACAGGCACAAGGGAAAAGAAATTCAAATGCCATGTCCCGTTCCACGTTACACAAGAGAACACAGAGCCAGCCTCCACAGCACACCAAAATAAGGAAGAAGCTGAAGAATAGCTTTCATATTACATATAATTCCCATATTGCATTTTCCTGTTTTGATTTTTTTCTACCTCTGTTCCACTATTGCAAGCATACTGTTTAAACTCCTTTAGCCTTAAATATTGGCTAGTGTTAATGCTAGTCTGAATAGTTTGGCACACAGCAAGGCAGCCCACTCCTATGAGTGCCAAGAAATAAAAAAAAGATACTGTGCAAATCTGAGAGGACTTGGGTCCTCAATACGGTACTCTGAGACGGTGAAAGAATAAAATATTCCACCTCCATTTAGCTGCAATGACCAGTTTACAAAAATCATCACAAAACACCCCAGTACAAGAGAACTCCCCTGCTGACAAGTACTAGCCAGGAAAAGGCCCTTAGCATGAAGAATAATGGCGGGAAAAATGCCTGGGGATACTAACAAAGATTTAAAACCAAACTGTATTAAATTACATTGTGAAAAATACTGAATAAGCTGTTGTTATCTTGGCTTTCTCTCTGCCTTTGTTACGTATTTGTCAGTGCTCTTCAGAGTAACAAAACAAGACCCTCCAAAACACTGAAAGCTGACAGCTTTGTCCTACATATAACTGGAAATATGTACGCCTTGTATAATTTTAACATTCTGAGAAACTCTATCATCTACAAGAAAATTGCTAGATCTTGTGTTACATAAACATGGATTATAGCAGCAAACATTAACACCTCGTGAGTTTGGAAAATTTTATTTTTGCCTCGCGATGCGTATCTTTGCATTATTTAAGCAACAATTTGCCACAAGGAACACAGAAAAAGCAGCTGCATCCTCGTGGTGCTGCGCGAGGCTCTGAGGCTCACCCAGCATGTTGGAGGATTCTATCAGGTTGGTATCGAGGTCGGTCCAGTACAGGCGCCTTTTGGCATAATCAATAGTCAGGCCGTTGGCACGTCCCACATTGGGTACCAGGGTAGTCCGCTCGCTGCCGTCCATAGCAGCTCTGTCAATCTTTGGCTTACCACCCCATTCGGTCCAGTACATAAACCTGATTAAAAGAACAAAAGGAAGAAAGTAATCACATCCAATCCAAGAGAACTTGAGAGGAAAAACAAAACAAAAAACCCTCAGAAAGACCAAGAGAAAAACAACAGCTGTAAATTTGAGCATTTATTAAGCCCCATTATGTGAAATGCTTTTTTTTTTCAAAATACAAGCAAGGAAGTGAGTCAATAAGCTTCTAATAGTATTTTTTCTGCTTGGAGCTGAACTGTATGACAATACTTCAGTAGTAACTAATCCATGTACGCCATTTAGGAGGCAAAAAGGTGGCAGTTGGGCACCCTCATTTATACCCAGTTATTTAGCAGGATGTTTTTCCATGGCACTTATCTTCTGTTTCTAGTCAGTTGTCTATCAAAGGAATGCAAAAAGGTAGGTATCCAGGGTACTTTTGTTAATAGATGCCACTGTGTCCTAATTAGGACAGCTGAGACCAGTTCATCACTGGATGGGTGTAACCCAAAACTGTGTATTCTATAGCCTTCCATGCCATTTCCCAGAAACTGTTATCAATGAACCATTTACACCATCTGCCCATAGAGCCTGACTCCTCAGGCTATAAACTGGGTGTTAAGAGGCCTGTGAGATAGGAGTTGCTCTTGTCCTCACACCCATTAAGGAACCCCCCGCCCTGAGGGAGGTACTGAGCATCCCTGCCTGAACTGGAGGATATATAATCTTGGAGTCTTGGGACCTTTTTAGCCACTCGTGGGATCCAGAGGAAGACTGCAGATCACTGCTCTCAACCAGACTGCAGACCACCGCTCTCGACTGGACTGCAACCACCACTTTTCAACCAGACTGCAACCATCACTCTCGACTGGACTGCAATCACCACTCTTGACCAGACTGCAACAGCACTCTCACCAACAGGTTTCCCCCTCTCCTTTTCCTTTGGACTCAGGGGGCCCAAAGAACACCACTCTGTTCATGCCCCAGGGTGCTGGGTTATATATTTGGGTTTTGTGGGTTAAAACCAATTGTTTGTCTGTATAATCATACTTATTGTATTATTTTATTAAATTGTTATTCTGACTTATAATCTCTCTTTTGAGTTCATTTCCCCTGCTGGTTTACCTTTAAACCAGCACACACTGCTCATCTCCACATAACTAAATCAATCAGCCATGTAACAAGTGTGTTACATATCAGCCAAGAGCAGAATAACACAAAATTGTATGGCATTTATACCAGAGCAAAAGTACAGACCATTACATACTCACATGCCAGTTTATGCCTCATTTGGCAGAAGGATAGACTTGTACATATTTACATTTTCTTTAGACACTGTACAGTAGAGTAAGCTGTATATTTGATGACTAGTTAGTCACTTCTTCCAAAAGTGGAATGCAGCTCACATGCAATGTTTACACCTTTCTTTTTTAATATCTCTAGTAACAAACACCTGTAAAGTCTTTCAATTCCAACCAACTGCACAATGAGAGAAGTTGCTTCAAAAACTGATGATCAAGGGGGAGCTATTCTTTAGACACTAGGAGTACTTGGAAATCTTTTCTTAAAACTTTTGCAAGTATTTTGTATATAAATTTTGCAAGTTGTACATAGCATGGAGCTAAGTGTTAAAATTGCCCCCATAGTAGCAATGCCATGAAAACTTCTATATAAAGTACAACTACACTATAAGTATACTTATATAAGTACATATATATATATATAAGTATACAACTATACTATTGCTATAAGGAAAAAGAGAAAACGGGCTTTCCTACTCAAGTAATTTTTTTCTGATCTGTAGTAAAGAGACAAAGCATTGAATCATAATAATCCTTGGGAAAAACCTATTTCCAGTGTACAACTAGAATCATCCATAGCAACCTTTTGTTACAAATGAGTAACTGTATCTAACAATCTGGTCTTGAATTCCCTTTGATGTACTAGTCCAGGCAACCCCTGGCAAGTCAGGGCTGAATCCAATCTCTGAGTCCCAGTAGCAGCAGAGCAGAACTCTGTCAGGGAAGCACTGTGACCATTGCCACCACCTTGCTGAAATAAAGCAGGAGGAACGTGTTCCGAGTTCTCTGCATTGCTGCAGCTCTTGCATTGTCGCTGGAAACTGTGATAATCTCATAATCTTTGTAAAGGAAGTTCCTTCTTTTGCAAAATAAAGAGTAATACAATATTGGTATAACCTCAAAAAGCTTTTGCAGTAATTATTTAATGTCAAATGAGCATTTCATGGTAGAAGAGCTATTTTAGAAGCTGAATAGTTTACCTCGTCTTGCCCCACTCCTTCCTCCCTCTCTGCTTATTGCCCTACTTTTGCTTTTTGTAATACACTTGAATCCAACTAAGAAGTTTCTTCTCAGGAAGTCTTTAATTTTGGGGATAGGTGGATATAATTGTTTCCTCTCCTCCTCTATCACTGCTTCCCTTGTCCATACCAACTAAAAAGGTTCCCTTATCTGAAGAAACAAACACCTTCCTTATTCTCAGACTATAACCTGCCCTTCTCTACTCTCAAATTAAATCATTTAATACCTTTATGGACTCTAACTTGTGATGAAAAAAATCCTAATTTTTAAAATGATAAATATATTTATTTCAATACTATAGTATTGTATTTGAATTAATGAATTCCATAAACCTAAAACTACTGTGATTCTGTGATTAATGTAAACCTAAATATAAATCCCTTTTTAATGAGCTGCTCTGCTTTTTTTGTTTGGTTGGTTTTTTTTTAATATTCTTATTGATTATTCAGGACATACGGAGCACATTCCTCTAAATTACCAGGTTGTATTCCCCAGCTCAGTTCTCTCAGGGTTTACACACAGTGCCTAACTAACATGCCCTAGAGTAAGCATTACAATGCTGTTTTTCACTGTTCATAAACATAAAATTAAATCAACAAGTTACCCCTCAGCAGGGTCCAATGCCAATGCCCGGGGACTGTCTAGATCTTTCCACACCAGCACCTGGCGATGCTGCCCATCCAGCTTTGACACTTCTATACGATTTGTTCCAGTATCAGCCCAGTACAGGTTCTTCCCCAGCCAGTCCACAGCCATGCCTTCAGGGTAATCCAAGCCAAACTCCACAACGTGTTCCAGTGCGCTGCCATTCATAAACGCTCTGCTGATGGTCTGCAGGGATACAAAGATACACAGGCAAATTAGAGATTTTACCAGTCTGTCATTGGGCTGGCTGTTTTCTTTGTTGCATTTTAAACACTTTCAGATTTTAGACATCTCACAGGAAAGAGGATCTTCCAACACGCTCCTTATTTGCAAAGCAAACAATGCTGCTATTCAGAAGTAATGATTTACTGTGCTCTACGAATGTATTCTGTGTCAATTAGAATGGCATTTCACAGGGGAAATAAATAGGATAACTAGTCTGGTTGAATTAAGCAGTCTACATGTCAAAGCAATCTTATTAATAACACAGTGCCAACCTTGAGAGGGAAATATTTTGGCTCTCCCAGGACTATAGAAAAACATCAATGTTATAGCATGGGACACTATTTAAAGCAGCCTAATGAAAAAGTTTAGGACAGAACAGCAAACACAAGAAAACAACCAAACTCCCAATGAGCACAGTAGAGTAAGTGCTTCAGTACTGATGGCTAAATTTAATTTCACTAAGCAGAATTGCTTCTTGGATTTTTATTCCAAAGATTTTTTTTTAACTCTTTGCCATCAGGATCAGCCTGTGATAGCAGATACAGTCAAAATTATATTTTAATAATATATTAGTCTAGGCAGTTCCTGGTAAGCCTGTAAGTAAAGGACTAATGTTAGGAAGGCATAAAATTCTTTTGGCAAACATGGGCTACCTTTCTATGTCCTTAATATTCCTATCTGCATACACTCCTCACTCACTACTCACCAGAAGTTAAAAAAACACTGATTTTTTTTGTTTACTTCCCAGTTTGAACACTACCTGATAATTATGCCAGTTTGTGACATTACACAATAGGGAAGTTTATATCTCAGTCTTCATCTGTATCGCTTACACAGCTCAAATGAGTACCAATGCCTAAGAGTTCAGCCAAGTCACCTCCTGCAAAGTCACTTAAACTCTGTGTTTTTAACTTTGATGATTCTTTACTTGCAGAAGTCCATAACTTATTGTTGGCACAGGGTTCAACTCAATTACAGAAAAAGTCATTAAAAACTAAATTTTAGTGCTCACAATTCTGACTAATTCTACAACCCATGAAAAACAAAAAGGAATCACTAGCCTCACTGGTACCAGAGAAAACAGATGATACACAGATTTCATCACTCAACATTTAAACACCTACCCTCCACCTTTTCTGATTTGTCAGTCTAGACCTGTTTCATAAAATCTGTGACTCATAATGTGCAGTATCTGAAAGTTAATAAATAGGCAAGACCCATTTTTACTTTCTGAGCCAAGACAAGGTTTCCCCCCCTGTTAGATGTATTCAGTAAAACAACTCTGACTGCTGAAACCTCCTGCCATATGGCATTCTTCTCAGCTTTCTACAAAAAATAAATGTTTGCAAACTTATTCTTTATGTGAAAATGTATATAGTAGATTTAAATGACATTGTGTGTTGATCCTGACTGGATGTCAAGTACCCAAGAGAAAATATAATGAAAGGCTCGGGGGTTGAGATAAGGACAGAGAGAGATCACTCACCAGTTACTGTCATGGGAAAAACAGACTCAACTTCGAAAAAATAAATTTATTACCAATCAGATCAGAGCAGAATAATGAGAAATAAAACCAAATCTTAAAACACCTTCCCTCACCCCTCCCTTCTTCCCAGGCTCTATCTCACTCCCAATTTCTCTACCTCCTTGCCCACAGTGGCATGGGAGGATGGGGAACGGGCATTTGTAAGACCCCAAGTTTTGAGCTACGAGCTCAGCAAGCGAGTTTTAGTTTAAAAATATACAAGGCTCCATCAATATGTGCTCTCTGGATTATTAGAAGAGCCTTCAGTTCTTTTAACATGTTAAGAGAGAGCACAAAAGAGAAAAAGCTTCACACATTTTCTCAAGGAGTACTTTTACTGGTAAACTTTAGGAAAAATAAGAGATCTTGGCAAAATTTAAAGGGTGGTATACAACCAAAATAAAGCATTCAACAAAGCACTGAGTTAGCACATGCTAACACATACAACTTAGCAAAACCCAACCCATTCAGTATCCAGCTATCCAAAATAATAAGAAAGGAGATTAGAAGAAAGATTAAAGAAAGAAAGAGAAAAAGAGAAAATTATATAGCTACCACCAGAGTCCTGTGAGACTCCAGCTTTCACGTGGCCAGGTGGTAGGGCTTGAGAAAAGATGGAGACCACGTGCTGTTGTCTTTATTTGCTCTGGCCTTCTGTGGCCTCCCAGGCAGGACTTCTGGCCCATTGGCCACTCTGGGGAGGGGGGAGGGGTGGTGCTCCCACCGTGCCAGCCAATCTAAGGCAGGGTTAGGGGTTCCAGGGTGTGGTATAGGCTGTGCTCCTGGGCTGCCTCTGACTGACAGTTATTCTGGCGTTGCCTGGTGAGACTCACAGGGACTGGGAAATGGGCATTACCTCACCTCCATGAAATTGCCTTGCCCCCCCCCTTCCCTCCTTGAGTTGGTCCAACACAATAATTAATACAATAATCCAGTGTCTCACAGGGTTGTGGTCAGTTCATCACACGTTGCCTCTGCTGCTCCTTCCTCCTCATGGGGAGGACTCCCTCTGCTCTGGTGTGGGGGACCCTCCCAGTATGAGTCCTTCCCTCAGATGGCAGTGCTTCACAAAGTGCTCCAGCATGGGTCCCTTCCAAAGGTCTTTCTAGAACAGGCTACTCCAACCTGGGTCCCCCAGCCCAGGCTCACAAGTCCTGCCAGCAAAACTGCTCCAGTCTGGGCTCCTCTCTCAAAGGTCTGCAGGTCTCTGCCAGGAGTCTGCTCCAGCATGGGTTTCCCACGGGGTCACAGCCTCCTTCAGGCATCCATCTGTTCTGGCATTGGGTCCTCCACGTGCTGCAGGTGGATCTCTGCATCCTCATGGACCTCCATGGGCTGCAGGGACACAGCTGCCTCACTGCAGGCTGCACCATGGGCTGCAGGGGGAATCTCTGCTCTGGTGCCTGAAGCACCTCCTCACTCTCTTTCCTCACTTACCTTGGTGTCTGCACAGCTGTTTCTCTTTCATATTCTCACTGCTCTTTCCAGCTGCAGTTGTGGTGGTTGTGGTAACTTTTTTCCCTTAAATACTTTACCCCAGAGGCTCTGCCACCATTGCTGAAAGGGTTCAGCCTTGGCTAGGGGCAGGTGTGTCCTGGAGCTGGCTGGCATTGGCACTGTTGGACATGGGGAAACATCTGGCAGCTTTTCACAGAAGCCAACCCTGTAGCCCCCTCACTACCAAAACCTTACCATGCAAACCCAATACAAACAAATTCTAGGAGAGAATGTAGTGTAACAAAAATGTACGCCATTCTTAGTTAGAAAATGCTCTTTTACATATCCCTTGAATTTTGTGAACTGCATTTATCAATCCATTCTAAAGTATTTCAAGAAGTTTGTAATAGCTGAATAGCCAATATGGAATAAATCTCTACCTTCAGTGAAATGTCAGTCCAGTAAATGCGATTGTCTGTCACATCAAAATCCAGAGCGGAAGCTTCCTTGACTCCAGTGAGCGGGATAGCAACGTTGTTGTTGTTGGTTTCTAGAGAGATTCGTCTGATATCTGCTCTCCGAGAAAACAGCAGGAAAGCTTCTGGGACGATGCAGGTCCTCATGTCATTGATGAGCTCCAAGCCGATGGGGCAGGCGCAGCGAAGGCCTTGTGGTCTGTACAGACACAGGTGGCTGCAGCCGCCGTTATCTTCCGCACATGGGTTTGTACCTAAGCATGCAGTAAAAGCAAAAGCAACCATTGCAAACCAACTTCAGGTGAAAGGTGAAGCTAGTCCTCACATGCATCAACAACACTATGAGTCTTTAAGTAAACATATAGTTTTTCTCCTTATATTCTCTGAATAAATTAATTTTTGTTCATTTCCTGTAATCCTTCAGACAGACGTTACTCTACTTGGCTAGAAAGCCAGGGCTTGTTTTCCTTACCCCATGAAACAAACCCAGCATTATGGAAAAGGATCTGGACTTCTACAGCTACTGAGAATTCCAGTTCACAGCACAAGCACTGAAGCATGTAAGCAAGTGTACGTTCTGCTGCTTTTTACAGTACACTGGTCCAGTTACATTCCTACAACCCAGGTGCATTCCTAGAGGTGAAAAATTTGCCCATCTATTTTCACATCCATTCAATGGTCTCTTCTCTCTAGGATGCAAGTGAAGCAGCTCTTTGCAATACTCACTTGTGTACCTGCACGTGCTGCAAATGCACCTACTAAGAGATGCTTGGCACTCACGAGTTCCATTAGCCAAACAGTTGGAAAGAGGGCCGCAATTAAAGCACATATACCTTGGGGCACCTTGATAATGTGGCAATAGCCATGTAAAGATATAGCTCAACTACATTTGACTACTTTCCTGCAGTACAATCCACACATGGCAGCAAGAAGCTGCAAGCCTTACCCACACAGCAGAATATTCAGGTAAGGTGATGAGTTCTGTGATGCTACAGTTACACTGCTACCAGTGTTTGGATAGCCTATGACAGCCAGTTTAAAGCTAGATCCTCCTTTTTTTACACCACATACACTGCAGGACAGGAAGTACTTCTAATTATTTTTAAAGATGATTTTCTAGTATTAATGTGAAAAGTACTTAACAGACTCAAAACAGCTCAGTCTTAGCTTTTGCACACTGGGAGCACATGCTCAGATTGCAAGATGAAAAGCTGCTACAGCTGCAGGTTCATAAATAGTTAGCTGTTACAAAAAGAAGATTCATTTTCCATGATCCTTCTTTTCTTCTTCTGGATCCAGGGCTGTTCAGACTTACAAGCTGTTCCGATTCCCTAAGAAGCAGAAAATTACCTGGTTTGGGGTGTGCCTGGTTGTTTTCCAGCTCGATATTCTTCCAAGTTAGAGAACTGAAGCACCTCACGCAAGACCTAACCCATCCCATCAAACTGCTGCCGGCAGTTATCATGCAATAGAACTGCGTTCTGTCCATTTCTAAAAATCTGCAGAATAGCACTGCTGAAATTTTCTATTTCATTTTCACTTGCCTCATTAGAATTTTTACTCACCAATTATCTGGCGAACATTTGTAGCTTTTAGGCCCATTAGATCAGGCAGTTGATCTATGATGATCTCTCTCTCTGCTGTGCGTTTATGCACGCGTTCGATGCTGCGTCTTTGCCAGTCTGTCCAATAAATGTAGTCTCCCAACAACGTGAATCCAAATATATGAGGCAGTTTGTCCTCCACCAGAACTCTTCTACCAGTTCCATCAGTATTCATGACCTATGCACATATACAAACACAAATTTATTAGGTATATAGAATAAATCTGCTGCTATTTGTCAGATTAATAAACTAGCTGCTCCACACTTAGATTTCAAATGAAGAAATAATTTCCTATCCATTATAATGCTATCAATGTTATACAGCATCGTAATAAAAAAAAGAGACTATATTAAGGGGCACTTACTCTAAAAGCCACAGAGGATCCCTTATTTATAAGGCTAGTCTCATAAGCAGATCATAATACGAAATTATGACACAACACTCCTTACATTTGCTTTAGGAACTATTATTATGTAGTAGTATTTACACTTGTTACACCTCTCTTTTACTTCTGACATGAGTTTTGGTTTAGTTTTAAATGGGAGACACTGTGTTTTACAGGAATGAAGATAAACTTACAAGGGTTAAGGAATTCTGGGTCAGCTTCTTGTATTCCACAGTCCCTCCCAAGTGAGCTTTGTCCAGGTTACAGAGAGCAATAAGAGGAAGCCCCACATAAATACTGGGAGTCAAACAGTCAAGACAATCTACAGAGTATATTTATATTCCCAAGTCTGAATAAGAAACCAGTCTTACATTCTTCAAAATTAAGTACATTAATTTTTTACTACAAGGAACAGTAATAGTCTGTAAATAATTGCATGCCTTTGATCAAGACACTTGAATTTACTGTGTCATTTTTCTCTACTGCTAAAAAGGAGTAATACCTAACTTCCTCAAAGAGGCACTGAAAGGATTAATTAAACATATGTATGCATCTTCAAGTGATCAAGTACCTTATGAATGCCAAATATTATTACAAAAAGTACCATACTGACATGAATGAAGAGTCCTGTGTTTTAAGAAAAGCTTAAAAATTATTCAGCATGGCAATTTTTCAGAAAAAATCTTCTGAAATATTCCTGCTTGTTTCAAATTTATAGCTTGAGCTTACAGCATGTATACCACCCTTCCAAAAACAGAAAAAAAACCCCCAACC
Organism: Pipra filicauda; assembly: GCF_003945595.2. NCBI lineage: Eukaryota > Metazoa > Chordata > Aves > Passeriformes > Pipridae > Pipra > Pipra filicauda. The sequence goes on along the minus strand of NW_024104677.1, from coordinate 404,156 downwards.
AACCTTAATATAAAAACTTCCCAAAACAATATGATTCACAAAATTCAAGATAGCGTACTAATCCCTGAAACATTTAAACATCCTTCCCACTGCCCAAGGATTTCTAAGTAAAGAACTAGAAAAAGAATGATTTACTAAATCACTGTTTTCAAATCTCTCTGACTTGCCTGGTGGAATTGAGACAGCCACAAACAAGTGTGTATGACTTCCCTTTCTTCCCAGGGCTTAAACTCAAAGACTTGTGTAATGACAACCTTCAGGATCAATTGATTTAGAAAGTCAGACTAGATGGATGATAGTTTTCATCCAGAATAATTTCCTAGCTCACAAGAAGTGTAAAGGCCAGTTTGGAGCAACTTGTACCTTTTGCCTATCCAAGCACATACGAGAAGAGAAGAAATGAATAGAGAAGCAGAACTGAAACACACCTTTGCCAGCATACAGTATAACGTACACATTAATAAAATATTTATAAATTCTCTAAAAAAGTGGAAGAAATGCTATAATCTTCACAATAATTTAATTTCTCCTTAGAACTATTCCTTGTCAAACTTCCTGACATTATGGCACTTACTCTCAGTATATTTGAATGGGAATTGAATTTTTATGTGCACATTTCCTACAGAAAAATCAAAGGGGCTCTGTATACTTGCTGGTTTGTAGGAATAAGTTCCATATCTACTTAAAAAAAGCTCATAATTACTTTATGGCATTGGCTTACCAAAAATCTTCAGTCTAGCAGTGTATGTTTCTACAAATGCACATGTATCTCAAAAATAGACAACTCATCTGTGATGACTTGTTTCCCCCTCCCCTTTAGACTACAGAGATAAGCCATTTGTTTGCAACTAATTAATACATGGCAATTAGTGCTTGCTAAGCAGACTAAAAAGATACACAGAATGGAAGGATGTTGTAAAGTGAATCAACTAAAACCACATAGTAATAAGCAGTAAAACATCACCATCACAAAGCAGTATCTTTAGAAATTACATTTTTTGCCTAGTACTTATAAAAGAAAGAAAATCCTCTAATTAAGGGAGGGCTTAACTACTGGCAAAGAGAAGGTGTGGGGTGTGAGATGAACTTTCTTTGGCAAACATTAAAACAAGAGCTGTTTAAGTAAGCTTCCCCCTATACTGAAGAAAGTCAGGAAAAGAGAACGGAGGACTTAAGGATTAAGTATCTGCTTTTAATTAATTTTTGGGTTGACTCATACAGGCTATTTTGAAAGACACTTTTATGTCACCTACACAAAACATGCACCTATCTGAAAGTACCTACACATACCTGCCACCCTGCTCTCACTGCAATTTTACCTGAGCACATCTGTGAAATCTTACTTAATATAAACATCTGCCCATTAGCAGCCAGGTACCACCATATATATATATATATATATGTGTATATATATATATATATTATCTATATATATATATACACACACACACTCATATGTATACATATTTTTAATTTTTTTTCCATGGCACCATATTGTCTGCACGCACTTTGGCTGCATTTTAGGTGATTTGAATAGAATTTCAGCCATAGGCTACAGAATCAAGCAGTCTGGTATAAGTCAGAAGGAAAGTGGCAAGGGATGTAGGGATGATACATATAACAAAAACAAAGAAAAAAGAAACAATCACTAATTAACCAATTTCAAAGAATTCCAGCATCATCTTTTCGCATACTGAAATTCAGACAATAATCAAGTCCCAGCCAATACTTTATGCATTCCTTCCCCCATCTCCAGTTCCACATGGATCAGCTCATCACAGTGAAACCTGTCCAGAATCCCAAATACAAGAAACCTATCTTCAGCTGCTATGAGGCAGTGACTCCAGAGGTTTATGCTGCTTTTAACCACAATGTGGTGTGAGTTTCACATTCTGAGGCCATTATACTACAAACCACACTGAGAATGTAGGCTACTAGAGGAAACAGATGTGGTGCAACCATAAACACCACCTTTACTGAAAGAGCAAATAGTTCCATGAAAGAAAAGATAAAACAAAGCCCAAAAATTAAATGGCCTCAGAAAAAATACCAGATATCCTGCTTGTAGAATAAGGGCTTTGTTTATGCTAGAATAATAATGAATGCAAACCTATGACCTCAAGAAAATGCAGCTTATTCAAAGTAAATTAATTACTGCTAAAAATGTAGTCACATTTTTAAGATGCTGTACTTAATGATCAGCAGGAACAATAAAATAACAACTTTGAAGCAGTACTTCTAATTTAAAGTTACAGACTGGCATGCACAGAGACATATTCTAAGGGTCTTTCTTGCTATCATATACCCTGCATTCAATTCACTCCTGAATACCAGTAATCACTGTGATAAATAAGCTAATGCAGTAAATTCGCCTTTCTGATAATCTGGGATTATCAAAATGGTAGTTTAAACTCGTCATTTGACTGTTTTAAGTCTAGAGTTTCACCACTAATCTATCTCATTCATTAAAATCATGTTCAGCTCTGGTTAGAGGTTGTGCTAGAACCCTGGCAAAACTGTGCAGACAAGCAGTCCACTCAGGTCCAGTGGACCAAGGCCAATGGCAGCAGAGACTAAGCAAATGTACACTAGTTTATGTGCCCAGCACTGAGGAGATGCTAATCATATAAAGTGTCTGTCCCTACTGGGTTACTTAGATCAAACATAAGAGCCCTTCTACAAGGTGTCAGACAGCCTTCAGTATGGATGACTGAGGTCAAGGTGACAGAGTGCAAACCATTCACATTAACCTTTCATATAAACTTTTCAAATGAACTCATAAGCAGAGTTTAATTTTCAATATAGAGCCACAGAATCATAGACCAGCCCAGGTTGGAAGGTACCTCGAAAGATCATGTGCTCCAATTTTTTGTGGGAAAGGAGCCTAGATGAGATTATCCTGTCCAGTCATAACTTGACAACTTCCAGTGATCAGGACTCAATCACATCCTTCAGTAAAATATTTCTGTCTTACATTAAGACGAAATCTTCCTCAGTGCAACTTGTACCAGTTGCTCCTGTCCTCTCCATGTGGCTCCATGTGTTGGGAGAGCCTCCATCCTCCTTGAGTACTGGAAAAATGTCCAGAGCCTTCTCTTCTCCAGGGAGAAAAGGCCAAACCCCTTCTGTCTTTACTCACGGGATATGTTCTCCTATGATCATCATTGTGGCCTTCCTTTAGGCCCTCTCCAGTCTCTCTGCATCTTTTTTGAACTGTAGGGACCAGAGTTCTAGGTATGGCCTGACAAGCATTGAGTAAAGTGGGATGATCATGTCCTCACCTCTGCTAGCAATCCCTGTGGACACAGCTCAGGATCTGATTTGCCTTCATTGCTGCAGCAGCATGCTGGATTTATGTACACTCCACCAGGACCTGCAGGTCCCTTTCAGCAAGGTTCCTTCCCAGCCACACAGTTCCTAGCCTGTTTTGGGCTCTTAGTTTATGTCATACCACATGTAGGACCTTGCACTTATCTCTTTTTTGCCCTTGGGAAATCTGTGTTGGCTACCTGCTTCATTTGGCTTGCAAGTCTCTAGGAGAACTCTTTCCAGGGACTGGAGTAAGACTAATGGGCCTGTAGTTTCCTGGGTCCTCTTTTGGATGTAGTTATAAATAATAAGGGAGCAGGTTAAGTATCAAGTTCTTTCTCAGAATAATGGGAGCAAAGGAAGTCAACACACAATGAAAATTTATAAACACCACCTGGTAACAGTATCTTCAAAAAATGAAAGATTACTGGAAGTCCCCAGCTAACACTACAAGATGTTGCCAGAACTTCATTTATTTCACAGACACACACATCAGCAAAAAAAACCCCCAAAAATCCAAAACAAACAACTTCTTCCAGTAAAATCCACAAACTCATCTAATTTCAGATACAAACATCTTACAATAAATTAATAGTAACTTGAACCTCAGCTCTGATTTTTAAAATCAACAGCCAATTTTTGGACAAATAACAGATACCTTAGCTGCTATTGGTTCCTGAACTTCAGCATCTTTACTAGCACCAGCTTAGTGATCCTCAGAGAGGTCAGAAGACCTCACTTAATATACAGGACCTCAACTACCCTGCTCAAATACTGCTGCCATCACTGCACCAGCCCTACAAAATTTCTATCAGCCTTTAGATTTGGCAATCATCTCCTCAGGCTGACTCACAGGAATGATGCAATTGTAGCATTTATGTTTCTTCTGAAAGGATAAGGAATTAGCCTTCTGACCCTGTGGCAATGCTTTGCATGTCATGTGTTCCACAAGCGCACACTAGCTTGTTGTTTCCTTGGTATATGTTGAAATATACTCTTAGATATACAGTTACAATTTACTTTACAGCATGCACAAAACTCCAAACGTTTGGCACAAACTTCTGTGAAGGAAACATCACAGAAAAAAAGGTAAATTCTTCCTGAGCAGACCTTAAATTCTAAAGTCATTCTAATGACAAGTTGGGTTTCTTCCCATAGTTTAAGAACAGCAAAAAATCATAATTATCACCTTCACAATTTTTACATGGGTCATGCTAACGCACCATAGGAATAAATACAAATAAAAACAGAGGTAAAAAAGTGAATTTCTCACAAGCTTGATCATTAAACACTGCTCTGCTTAAGATGATTGCAGAGAAGCATCACTGTCGAACAGCTGTGAAATACTGAATTCAATACAAATAGCCTGATATTCCAATATACAATGGGAAAAGATACTGAGCAAGGCTTGCATTATACCTGAAATAATCTAGGAATACTCACAGTTTAGGCTTAGTTCCTTCAGCCCTGATTATCCAACGGTAAATACTTACACATGCTATTTGATGCAACAAATAATGACTCAGTTCATGGCACTGCTAATCAGGGATATGACTGTTCATTGTCTATCTAAATATACACGAATCTTATTTTACCAAAAAAGTGAAAACCAACACTACACTCATTAAATTTATTTGGTTAAGGAAAAAAAAAGAAAACTGGGGCAGCATTTCTCCTAAAAATAAAAGACAGCCAGAATGCCTTCTAATCATTATATTAGCATTTTTTCAAACTGGGTTTGAGAATGATAAATTTTCAACTTGCTTCTTTAAGCAACATAAACAAAACAGAATGGAATGCTTTTACTGTCACAAATGCAGCAATATCATATGATTAACACGTCTAAATTTCCAGTTTTATTAGTCTTCCACTCTAAAAATTTAGAGTCTTGATCAACTATACTCTCTTTAAGTGAGCAACTGAAACTTCCAACTCAGTTTGAGGAAATTATTCTGTCACTGTCATTAACTTACTGTTAACAGCATTTTCCCACAATTCTAAAATTTTATGAAATGTTTTAGATATTAAATGGGAAGTCATCTCTTCATTGCAGTGAAATCCTGAGTAATCAGCAGAAGGAAACCCCTGGAACCCTTTCTATTTGCTTCAAAAAGCAAATGCCTCCAGCCAACTCTACAATTTCCTACTGTTAATTGTTTTATAACAGCCATTAACAATTTCTAATTTAACAGTTCCCCAGCACCCTCAATTTCCTTTTGAGCTCTAACAATTTTTCCAAAGAATTCAAAATATATTTTTTCTGAGCATGGATAATATTCCTAACAGGACTGCAGTGAAGATAAATATGTAAGAACAGAATAGAGATTAACTTCATAAATACCCTATCATGCTACAGACACTGTTAAACGCTCATTTCTTTAACAGCAGGACAACTTTCCTAGCTCACTGATCAATCAATGTCAACAGAAATGTTTTCTCAGCGATGGAATTTAATTTTAGAAACAATTGGTTCAGTTTTTAATGAAATTACTTAAGTCAGGTAAGGGGACAAATAGGCAGGAAAAGGATTTTAGAACCATTGTGACAACCACATATGACGTCTCCTAGGCAATCTCATGCTTTACAAAAAAACCCTTGCATTTGTAAAGAACAGGCTAAGAAAAAAAATGAGCCAAATGAATGAACAAGATAAGAAGAGAGATTTTTCAGGGGGGAAAAAGAAGCTACTCTGAGAAGATTCAGTGGTAAAACAAGTGAATAAAAATGCTTTGCTATGAAGGGGTAACAAAGGAAATAGTAACTGCATTTTGCAACTTATTATTTAGCAAACTAAGACCTATGAGCAACCACACACAATGCTTTGCAGAAAGCAAAAAACACTAGCCAAGACCAATCTGAATCCTCACAGTGGGTTTGGGGGATAGTTTTACAAGACTGAGTTTGCTAAAACAACTCCTAATGCTCTTGCATATGGGTAAAAGCCTCTGTTCTCTTCTTCTTTCCCAAGGTACTTTTTTTCAGGACCTTGCCCCAGAAACTTATTTTTAAGTTGTTTTCCAGACTCCTTTGTAAGCAATCATAAATGATTTTTTTGTAGAAGGAAAAAATGTGCAAAGTTTTCTGGCATTTTAGCAAGCCCAAGTGGTTCAGGGAACAGTCCAATGAGAGACTCGGCCAGCGCAAAGTGGCGAAAATGTTATGAAATACTTTTCAGCTTTGGTGGCAGTAAGCATTTAAGTTAATTCAACTGCTCCCATTCACTAAATCACTTCAATGCTGACAGTCTCTGCATGTCCAAGAGCTTGGTTTTCCACCTCTTTTCACAGACCCTTTGCCACGTTACAAGATGATGTATAGTACCAGAAAAGATATCCAGGTTAAGACCACAAAATCTATGAGGCCTTGAAAATAGCATACAGGCCTACATACCAGGTCCAGGCCTACATACCAGGTCCAAAGCCCCCTACTCAGTGCAGATGGTCAAATGCTTCTGACAGATAAAACCTCCATTCTGAATCATTGGTCTGAACACTTTCAGACTCTCTTCAGTACTAGCCGTGTAGTTCAGGACTCAATAATTCAATCCATCCCACAACAACCAGTAAAGAATGATTTGGATATTGCCCCCACTTTGGGAGAAACCCTTAAGGCCATACAGCAGGTGAAAATTGGCAAGGCAGCTGGGGTTGATGGAATTCCACCTGAAATCTGGAAACATGGGGGCCTTGCTCTCCATGCTAAATTTCACGAGTTTGTGGTGTGCTGTTGGGAACTAGGCAAACTCCCATCAGACCTTCGTGATGCAGTCATCATCACTTTGTATAAGAAGAAAGGAGTTAAATCAGACTGTTCAAATTACCGTGGTATTACTCTGCTCTCCATTGCTGGCAAAATCCTGGCAAGAATACTTTTGAACAGACTAATACCTGCTATAGCAGAAGGAATTCTACCTGAAAGCCAGGTTGGTTTCAGAGCCAACAGGAGTACCACAGACATGGTATTTGTTCTCAGACAACTGCAAGAGAAGTGTAGGGAACAGAATAAAGGTCTCTATGTAACCTTTGTCGACCTCACCAAGGCTTTTGATACTGTGAGCAGAAAAGGTCTGTGGCAGATTTTGGAACGTTAAGGTTGTCCCCCCAAGTTCCTTAAAATTATCATCTCACTTCATGAGGATCAGCACGGCCAAGTCAGATATGGTGATGCACTTTCTGAGCCCTTTCTAATAACCAGTGGTGTGAAACAAGGCTGTGTTCTTGCACCAACCCAATTCACAATCTTTTTCAGCAGGATGCTCCAAAGGGCCACGGCAGACCTCGAGGATCAGGATGGTATCTACATTCGATATCGTACTGATGGAAGCCTTTTCAACCTAAGGTGACTGAAGGCCCACACTAAGACCTTAAATCATCTTGTCCAGGAGCTGCTTTATGCTGATGATGCCGCCCTTGTCGCCCACACAGAAGCAGCTCTGCAGCGTTTAACATCCTGCTTTGCAGATGCTGCTGAGCTCTTTGGGCTGGAAGTCGGCTTGAAGAAGACAGAAGTTTTCTATCAACCAGCACCTCAGGAAGTCTTCCATCATCCCCATATCACCATTGGCCAATCAGAGCTCAAATCAGTTCAGCAGTTTAATTACCTAGGCAGCCTCATCTCCTCGGATGGTGAGATTGATGGAGAGATAGACAACAGGTTAGCAAAGGCATATAGTGCTTTTGGAAAACTCCACAAAAGAGTATGGCGTAATAAACACTTGAAGAAAAGCACCAAGATCAGTGTTTACAGAGCCATTGTGCTGTCTACTCTTTTATATGGTTCCGAATCATGGGTCATCTACCGCCACCACCTGCATCTCTTAGAACGCTTCCATCAACGCTGCCTCCGTACAATCCTTAACATCCACTGGTCAGATTATGTGACCAATATGTCTGTTCTAGAACGAGTAGCTGTCACAAGTATAGAGGCCATGCTGATGAGAACACAGCTGCGCTGGGCAGGGCACGTCTCCAGGATGAAGGACCACCGTCTCCCTAAGATCCTGCTTTATGGTGAACTTGCCACTGGCTGCCGCAAGAGAGGAGCCCCAAAGAGAAGATACAAGGACTCCCTGAAACAACATCTCAGCCTCAGCCATATTGATCACCATAACTGGTCTACTCTGGCCTCCAATCGGGAGGCCTGGAGACACACCATCTATAACGCTGCTGCTTCCTTTGAGAAAGCACACAGGATCACTCTCGAGGAGAAAAGACAACGCAGAAAGAACCGTGTCTTGCAGAATTTACCACCTAAGGAGTCCTTCTGCTGTGCCTTTTGCAATCGGACATGTCTATCTCATATTGGCCTTATTAGCCACCAGCGTGCCTGTAACAAATGTGGATAGAGCCTTTCCCAAATCTTTGTTCGCGAAGCCTAGCCATGATGATGATGATGATCAAGAGCTAGGAATTCAATGGTTTCTGCTTCTCAATTTTCAAACCTCTGCTTCAGGTAGGGTGGTTGGGCTAGGATGAGTAACCAGGCTTACAAGTCATCAGCATTTCACAGTACAAAGACTTGTGCTATGAGACAAAAATTCTCAGTCATAAAAGAAATGGTGAATTTATTTTTGCTTAAAAAAGCAAAATCTCCTTATTAGGGTAGCAGTAAAATTGAGGGAGTTGTCACTGGAGGAAAATGTAGTCCTGCAACTTCAGGACTGAAATATGAATAAGAATGTTTTCTAGATGCCAAACTATTAGCTCCTAGTTCAAAGGCAAAAAGGTCCTCTCTGTTCAAGATTTTAGTGCTCTAAAAAGTCTTAGCAGCATCTGCTTTCTGTTGTTCAGCAAGGCTGGGTTCTGAAGACTTTTGTGTACTTAAGCTGAAAAACAGCAGGATGTAATACTTTCCATATTAATCATGAGGATTAGAGACAGTGATTCCAGGCACAGCTACTAGATTTGGGAATGCACAAATACTTCAAGTTAGAGCTGCACTCAAAAATCTCTAGATAATGGTTGGATACCTGTAGGAGGCCTTTCTTTACACTAGCCACTAGTAGGTGTTAGTGAGTGTCATTTCTGGCTCTAAAAATGAAGAAGAGAAAAGAGGATGAATAAAGAAAAACGAAGCAAAACTGAAAAACTGAGAAATCAGCCATATCATCATGATTTACTCTTAATGTACACAGCAACACATGCTTGCAGCCATTTAATTGCTTTATTAATATGAGCTTTGCTTACCATTTAAAATTCAACATATGCCTTAAAACAGGTAGCGTATGTGCAAAGACAACAAATATTCACTTGAACAGGAAAACGTAAGACCTCAACTGAGTAGATCATACATTTTTAACCTCACAGCACGGCAGGAAAAAGCTTTAAACCTGTAGCAAGTCAATAAGAAATCTTCCCTACTGGTAAGCACAATAGCAGCCATCCATTTCAATAGAAGTTTATCAGCAGTGAAACCTGACCAAGATAAATGAGGAAGCTGTTGAGCCACAGCCTGCTTCTGCCTGCTGCAGGCTGCCAGATAAAACGGGAACAAAAGCTCCCTGCTGTACCCCCTGCCAGTCTCCATTAACCCCTGCTGATGCTTTATTATCATCTGGGGGCTCCAGAACAGCATAACATTAATCAGTGGGTAAAAAAAAAAATAATAAAAAAATAAAAAATAAATAATAAATGCTCATTATGTAGCAGTAATGAACCAGAAACACAGCCTGTAAGAAACATGCAGTTTGGTAGCACTGCGATGAATTCCACAGGCAAGGGAAAAAAAAAAGAAAAAAGCATGAAGTACGTAAAATCATGAAAAACTACTTAAGGGCAGGAGAGGCAAGTACAAATGTGATCATCCTGCTTTTACCCCCCTTGCCAAATATACACAAATACCTAAAGCAAAACAGGGACCATGTCACAAGTATCTTTCTTTCTTGCACCTATGCCAGTGTCCTTTCTCCAAATGTAAGTTTAAAACATTTAGGGAAGGCCAAAGCATCTTCTACCCTTACCTCTGGGACTACCCTGGTGTGTCCATTAATAATTGTCCCCAGCTTGTGAAGGGAACAGGGGAGGATGACTTTCCCCCTCTCTTTCTCCCTCAGGCCTGTTACAACAGCTTTTGAGGATTTTGAATGTCCCTTGGACATTAAGGAAAGCATGTTTTTGGTGCTAGGTGAACCAGGTCTCCTCAGTGCATTCCACACCATGTTTAGAGTTACAAAAGAGATTTTTAGGAGGGTCTTTCAGAGACCTGCCCCAAGGGTGGATAGCCTTGCATGGCATAGAATGTGGCAGGACATGGGTCAGTATTTGGAGGACTTCTTTCCTCCAATGGTTTTAAGTTCACCCCTGAACAACTACAGGACCCTGTTCAAGTGACAAAATATGTGAAAGAAAAATGCTGTGGCAGCTACAGAGAGGCACAAAGTTATGCATTGTGCTGAGTCCTGGCTACTATTTACCAGACACTGCTTGATACTAAACACACGCTCAGAAGGAGGAGGAAAGCAGACCTGTGTCTGCCACAGGCACTGCGACCACTCCAACTGCAGCTGAACAACTGTGCCAATAGCAGTTGCCCCTATACAGAAGAAGAGATCCAAGACAAAATCAGTTTGCTTAGTGAGGGATGAAGAAGAAGTAGGGCCCTCAGAACAAGAGGAACAGGCAGGGTCAGAAAATCACCCAATCCCTGTCCCTGGCGGAGCTGCGGGATACGCAAAAGGATTTCAGCTGCCGCTCAGGTGAGCCCCTGGTGACCTGGCTGCTCCAGTGCTCGGGTATCATGGCCCACAATATGGAACTAGATGGCAGTGAAGCCAAGTGACTGGAATCCCTGTCCTGGGATGGGAAGAGCATTGGGAAGAGGACAGAAACACTCAGCCTCTGGAGGCAACTCCTGTCAAGCACAAGGTAAAGGTATTCTCTCAAGGATGACCTAGTAGTGTGCCCAAGCAGGTGGAATGCCATGGAGAAAGATATCGTTCCTGAGAGAATTAGCTGTGCTGGAGGTAATCTAGAGGGATTCAAATAACCAACCCTGTAGATCCAGATGAGGTCCAGTGTACACAATCCACGTGGTGGAAGTTTGTACAGAGCACACCATCATTGTATGCCAACTCATTGGCACTGATGTCAACGAAAGAAGGAGAACAAGCAGTGCTTCAGGGGGAAATGTCCCACGCCCTGTCAGGATGGACCACAGCCTCTGCTATTGGGAACAAGCCTGCTCGAGAGAGAGGGTACACACCACAAGATAACCTGCGGCTTTGCCTGCATGACACAGAGAGAACAAGAGGAAGTGGGAAGGGAAACCCACCTCTGCCCCAGCAGTTGAGAGGAAGAACAACCACTGCAGGAAATTCTTCAAGGATAAATGCTGCTCCAGTTTCCAGTGGGCAAGTCCTCAGACAGAATAGGAGAGCTCACGTTACTTCAGATCCTCTTGAAGGGACCTCCAGGTCATATTTAAAAGAAGTGAGCAACAAGTACTATGACCAGGACTAAAGGGGCCCTGTCTCCAGCCAGGTAAAGGGACAATTGGATCTATTGGACTGTGTGGATCCCATGGCACATCAGACCCTCAAAAGTATAAGGCTTTAGTTGACACCAGAGCACAATGTACCTTTATGCCATTGAGATATGCAGGGGCAGAACCCACCTCTTTTTCTGGGATAACGGGGATCCCAACAGCTGATTCTACTGGAAGCTGAAGTGAGCCTGACCAGGAACAAATGGCAAAGACATCCCATTGTGAGTGGCCCAGAGGCCCCATGCATCCTTGGCACAGATTACCTAAGGAGAGGGTATTTCAAGGACCCAAAAGGGCATTGTTGGGCTGTTGGGATATCTGCTTGGAGACAGGAAATTGGACAGCTGAATATCTTGCCTGGTCTCTCAGAGGACCCTTCTGCTGTGGGACTGCTGAGAGTCGTTGAGCAACAGGTACCGCAGCAGAGCATCATCAGCAATCCTGCACCAGCCGGGACTCTGTGACCCCCATCCATGAGACCATTCATGACCTGGATGGCCAGGGAGAGGTCAGCAAGACTCGCTCACACTTTAACAGTCCTATGTGGCCAATGTCTAAGTCCAATGGAGAGTGGAGAGTGACAGTAGTCTGTCCATGGCCTGAACAAAGTCACACCACCACTGAGTGCCACTGGAACTCAGGATGAACTGGAGTCCAAGGCAGCAAAGTGGTGCCACCATGGACATTGCTCATGTGTTTTTCTCCATTCCTTTAGCAGCAGAGTGCTGCTGCTTTCACCTGGAGGGGTGTCCAGTACACCTGGAACCGATTGCCCAGGGGTGGAAACACAGCCCCATTATTTGCCACGGATTGATCCAGACTGCACTGGAAAAGGGTGAGGCTCCAGAAGACTTGCAATACATTGATGACATTATTGTGTGGGACAACATAGCAGAGAGAGTTTTTGAAAAGGGGGAGAAGGTAATCCAAGTCCTCCTGAAGGCTGGTTTTGCCATTAAGGAAAGTAAGGTCAAGGGACCTGCCCAGGAAACTCAGTTTTGAGGAGTAAAATGGAAAGACGAACATAATCAGATTCCAATGGATGTGGTCAACAAAATAGCAGCTACATCCCCACCAACCAGGAAGAAGGAAGCACAGGCTTTCCTAGGCACTCTGTTTTTTTGGAGGATGTATATTCCAGAGTACAGTCAGACTGTAAACTCTATTATATGATCCAGAAGAAGAATGATTTTAAGTCGGGTCCTGAACAACAATAGGCTCTTGAACAAACTAAGCAGTAGCAATTCTATTTGCCAGTAAGCTGCAGTGGAATTCCCTTTCACAGACTTACCCAGTCTTCCCAGTAACACATGTAAGCTTTTAACACCTATAACCATTTCCACAACTTACCATATGTTTGAAGAACCATCTGCTTTTGTTTGTTCTGCACCCATCACCTCACATTAGTTACAAGGGCCAATTTCTTCTGTCATAAAAGGTGTGTATGTGGAAATGTTGGTCGCCTTATACATAATTTTATAGATCTCTGTCACCTATATCTAAATGAACACCTTCTGCAATTAAAAAAAAAACATACCCACATCCTCAAACAAAACTAAAATCCAAAATACCAAAGAAAAACTGTGGGAGAATTTCTTCTCTGTTGCTTTAAAGGTTTCAGCCAGACTGTTTGAAGATTGACTGTACGTTGATAAGAGTTAACAAATGTTAACATTTTATAAAAAGCAGTAGAAGTAATATCATAACTCTAACACTTGGAGACCCTTAGGAAGAAAAAACACAAGTAATTTTGAAACCTTAGGATGATAAATCTTCTCTGATGCTCTGCATAGATGTCACATGACAACCTGGAACAGACTCATTCTGCTGGCTTACACTGATTGAAGAACAATGAAATGGAAATTGTCCCAAAAGACTTTGTGCCAAATCAAATATCTTCTGTCCTGCCACAGACGTGGTAATGTTGGCATAAATATTCTATGATGTGTTCTAGCCACTTTGACAGAAATGCAGCAGTGAGCTCATGCCTGATCTAGATGAAAATTTCTACACAAACTGATCCAGCATTAAATAGAACCATTATTAATGAATAAGGAATCTCAATGTCTTGGCAAGCATGACAGCAAAGAATGCCTAACCTTCCTTTTGCAAAATACATTCAAGTCCAAGAAAGTATAAGGGTTGAAGTGCTCAATCTGTTATAAATAAATCTCTAAGCATAGCTAAGACTATTTTTCCCCTCTTTTTGCAGAGCTGCTGTAATGTTAGGTGAATTACAGACAATAAATCTTGCTTTCAGGACAAAGAAAACTCTGCTCCCTGAGGCTTTCCCAAGGACTTCTTCAAAGCAACTCACCTTGCAGGACTGGAGTTACTTTGGCTCTGAAGAAGAACAAACAATTATGTGACCTTTCAGCACATGACTATGACTTCACCTTGACTGATTTGCAGTTATAAATAACTAAAAGCAATTTTGTAAGGCCAGAAAAGATATTGTGCCTAATATAAGTGCTAAAAATTATTTGCAATAGTAAAGAATCAATAAGGAAAGCTATAATTCATCAAAAGAAAGACAAATATACCAGGACTTAGCAAAGGTAGCTGGTGTTACTATGCGCTAGGCAGTAGTCAAGTTTTCTGCTTCTCTTGGGAGCTTTTGACAGTAAACTGATGCAATACTAAACAACACTATTTTCTCAAAGACTGACAGATAACAAATGTCAGATTTGTTCCAATAATGTTACACAACAAAATAAATGCAAGATTTTCAATGTGGGAGAGAAGAAAAAGTGCCTTTTTTTTTAATTGCGAGTTTCAACAGGACACGTCAGAAAGAAAGGGAAATCTATCCCCTTGCTGAAACTCTAATAAACCACGTGAGAAGCAAAGTATAGAGGATTTCAGTGAGTACAAGTAACTATATGTGAAATGAGATTTATTTCTTTAAAGTATGTTTTAGTAGCATCTAAGCTGAGCAGCACAAAGAATGAAAGATGATTTTTTTTTAACCTAAAAACATTAAACCCATTCAAAAGCTTTTTCCCCTGATGACCTAAGAATTGACTTATTTAACAAATCCTTCTCACACATGCTTACAAAGAGAGCTCTACTACATGGATGTAATTTCCATTTTACACACATTAAAATGAGGAAAAAATAGTGAGTAACTTGCCCAGAGACAGAGAAGAAATGGAGGTGTTTCTTAAAACAAAACTCAACCACTATCCCACTGCCCATTCAGGTTAGATCAGAATATGAACACCTAGAAGAGTAGAGTAACTACATTCTGTAACTTCATGGAATCAGAAATGCAAATACAACCACAAACCTCTATTTTGTCTGTTTTGGCATCTCCCCAGTACATTTTGCTTTCTGCATAATCCAGTGCCAGTCCATTTGGCCAGCCAAGGGAGGTATTCACCAGCACAATTCTGTCTGAGCCATCTAATGCTGACCTTTCGATCTTTGGGATTTCTCCCCAGTCAGTCCAGTACATGTACCTGCAAAGGAAACAAAATCTTAAGAACTCTTATTAATCCAAACTTTCAATATTCACATAGCTTCTTCTGGACTACTCTTCCCCAAACCCACATACCATGCAGAAAATTACATTTCTAAAATAAATATATTTCTTTACCTAGGTAAGGATGCCCAAACCATTCAGAAAGAACTGGCATGTACGCACACTGTCCCTTTAAGCAAAACTCCTATATCAGTCTGCTCAGCAAGACAACATAATCAGTGCTATTATCTACAACAAACAAGCAGATCCACACAGTCCCCAAAAAATATTTTTAAAAAGAATAGTACATAAAGACACATAAGATGACTACCCAGGTGGTCAAAATAGAGCAGCAGTCCTTGTACCTCAGACCTTTTTAACTTTCAAAGAATCACAGTATTTTCATTTTGAAGGCTCAGAAGTTTATCACTGCATCCCATTATCTACATACAAGTAGACAGAGTATCTTCTTCGCACGACTAATATTTTAGAAAATGCTCACAAACAGTTCCTCACCCAGCCATGGGATCCAGCACAATAGCTCTGGGTTCTTCCAGGTCTTCTGATATCAAGATTTTTCTCATGGTCCCATTGAGTCTTGTAACTTCAATACGATCTGTGCCGGTGTCCGTCCAATACAGATTTCGGGCAACCCAGTCCACAGCGATGCCATCGGGATGTGCAATCTGTGCTGTAACAACAAACTGACTGCCCGACCCATCGATAAACGAGCGGCGGATGGCCCTGACTTCATCATCCGTCCAATAGATGTATCCTTCCAGAGGATCAAAGTCAATGGCAATGGCATGACGGATGTCCTCCAGTGGCAAAACGATGTCTGTAAAATCTGGGGTGTCTAAGGAAATTCGTCTCAGATCTGTCCGGCGGGCTAAAAGCAGCAGTGCAGTGGCACCTGCGTGAACAAGACAAACACAACCATCTCACAAACGCTGTGCAGTAATCCTGTAAATAGCAAACCTGATTCTGTGCCACTTGGAACAAGCTAGACTGGCTACCTTGATTTCACAGGACCTAAACAAACTGCTGGGCACCAGCAGAGAACACCACTCAAAGGCTTCAAATGTGAGGTTATTCTTCTGCAGAACAAGTCAGGCATGTTTATAGAGAAAATTCAGTGGTCATGTCCTTGTCCAGAATTTATCATGTTGAACATGTTTTCTATCCACATCATTCCCTCCAAAGATACTGAAATAGATAAGCAGTGACGATGCTGCTGTTTTATGCAAATCAACAGATAGCCTGCAACCTCCTAAATGAAAAATCAATTATATAAATAATTTACTTACTGTTTGCTGTTGTTGGTTAAGGGACAATCTTGACAAACAAGCTGCATGTTTCAACAATGCCTTAGAAGTGGAAAAATTGTAACACAGAACACCGCAAGTAAATCACTTTTGAGAAACTCTTATTAGAGCAATCAGATTTGGGAACAGACAACTGTCCAATGACTATGCAGAGCAGGTGGGCTATCAACTTCTTCCACATTTGTTGAGAACAAGCTTATTGAAGACATTAAGATAAATAACAGTGTCTTATAAAGTAATTTTGAGCTGGCTTTTGAGTCAAAAGTCAGAATCAATAAATAACTAAGATCAGCTTGCACTGCAGAAAATGTTTTCACATAGGCAACACAGAATGTTTAATGGTACTCAATGACACTTACTGTCTAATCTAATTAACTTTTATTTTCTATTCTGCCACTAGATTTCAATGTAATGAAGGATAAACACCACCACACCCCATTCCAATTAAAACAGGCTTATCAGTTTGGAGTCTTAAGGAGATAAGAGCAGATCAGGCCCCAGGGAAGCCTGAGCTAGGGTGAAAAATGCAGGCATAATTGCAGGGAAAGTGTGGTGCAATGGCTCTCCTTAAAGAGAGGAAAGGGTTTGGCAGGGACTGATGGGGGGTGTGTAGAGAGGTAAAGGTTTAGGAAAATAAATGCGTGAACTTGCAGTGAAAATGAGTAATCATCAAGCCACATTCTGTCCATGTCTCGATCTTGATCTTAAAGAGGTATAAATATGGCCTAGAAGACTGAAAGAGCAATAACCGAAGTAAGTAGGTTGGTGATGAAAGAAGAATTTTGGTGTCTGATGCCAAATTTATTATTTAAAAAGACAGTAATTGATGTTGGTGCTAGTTGAAACCTCACTGCATGCCAAGCTTTGGAGAGATGCCAAAGCAGCCATTGCTTCATTTACAGCAAGTTTATTGTGTTAAAAACATCTAAGACACTTTCACAGTGCTGCAAGAAACAGCACCTTTCAACAACTGAAGTTCAAAATATTATTACAAGTGTTTCTGATTAGTGGTCCAGCATGGATTAAGATCAGTTTTGGGATCTTCTGTTCTAAAACTCCTTGTGTTCAGAAATATATGTACATACTACTCAATTGTTCTTCTAGTGAATAACTCTAATGAATTAATTAATCAGGAAGGGGGAACCTGTAATTACATGTCTATGTATCCTCCAAAATACTGTAAAGCATGTGACATAGAAAATGGAAAACAGGCATGCTAGTAAGGTTTTTTTATAATTACAGAAGCGACTAATTTTGACCCAGTAGTCTATATGTACATCTGTATTTTTTGCTACTAGAGTATAACAAACAATTCAGCATCAAGATTCAAGCATACAGATTCATTATGGTCATATAAAGTATTAGTACATAAATAACCCTAACAATTTTGGTTCAAGTAAGGAACAAACCCCTAGTACTTTTTCTTACCAATCTCATGGTCATTTATCCAAGTTACATTTTAAACAAAACAATGACAATCATAGTAAAAACCCCAAACAATAATAACTTTTTTGCATTATCAAGTAAAACTAAGGTTGAGCAAATGCACTAACCTCAGAGTTTGAAACAGTTAAAAAGTCATACATTGTCTACCATATACAGAAAAAATGTAAGGCATAATTTAAAAAAAATTTATGTGCTCTAGCTGAATTTGACAATCATTTTAAAGAACCAATGCCAGGCCTCCCGAAAGACTCAGCTGAGTATAACCATTCCCTTTCTGAAACTCACCCTTAAAATTGACCAATTGACCTTCCCATTCTTCTCAAAGACAACCCATTTCAACAGCTTCAGCATCCTGCTTTCAGGCTGCAACTGTTGTTTAAGTCAAATAACCCACTGTGTTTAAGCTTTAATTCAGCACTGGGAAATGACTGGCTTTCAGCTAACCCATGTTGCACTCTGGAACCCCAAGCTAAGAATTTCATGGTCTTTATCTGGGGGCTTGGCTAGCATTCCAATCCCTCGATCAAACACCACCCCTCACCCCTCCAATCAAGCAACAAAAAGTTTAAAGCTTACTTTAGAGCTATTACCCAACCATTTGCAAATGAACAGCTCAGCTGCTTTGTTAGATCAACAGTCATTCTGTTCAGAGGAAAGAAACCTAGCAGCAGAGAAGCATCTCACCTCAAGGCAGGCTGAGGCAAAGATCATTCTGTATACCTTGAGGCTTGTCCTGACAGTAGCAAAAATAACAAATGCAAGAGCTGGGCCTATATATGGACTGATCCAATTATCACCCTGATAGCAGTCAAGGAAAAACATCCAACAAAACAGGTGGTCTCGAAATTGTGGCAAACACCAGCTGTGCCAAATTTACCCAGCTAGGCATTGATCACCCACCATTTAGTGAGAACACTGCTGAAGGTACTCAAGGTTGCCAGGACGTAACAAAATCAATCAATTTCGTTCATTTATATCCCAAAGACCAGTTATGAAGGAAAAGCTAAGATGACAGCACGATCTCCAGACTTCTTGACTCTTGCCTCTCTAAGAAAAATCAAGCCTCTAATGATGAGCACAATGGAGAATAGAGAATCACATTTCAAAAAAAGAATAAAAGGGTAGAAAAAAACAACACAGGTTGCATGCCAGCATCTTTTTTTTTTTTTCCCAATTTACCAGCACTTATTAGAAGAACTGGAAAGAACCACAAACATATAAAACACCTCAAACCTTAACTGGTGCAAGTCAAAAGGTGCATGGAGGCTGCAACCAGAACTCTGACCTCAGCACACATACGCAGACATGAGGCAGTTTTCCCTCAGAACACCTCAAATCGAACATAGAAGGATGAAGTGACCGAGCCAAACACACAGGAGACTTGGAGCAGAGTTCAATGCCCATGATGCCCTCTTCTCTCTTAACTACTGGCAATCTCTACTGCACCCAACACAAGCAGGCCTGCAGACACAAGGGCATCTCCAATACAGTGTTGGGTTTAAAGGCACAGACCACCAGGTATGCCAAGGTCTGTGCTCACAGCCTTCAAACTACAGTGCCCAAAGTTCCCATGCACACACCTGCAGGCAGAGTAAGCAAGAAAAATAAGGCTGTCCTATATCTAAAGTCAGGTCCCTCTGTGTGGATTTCCCACACAGTCTTACAACCCCACAAATTCCAAAACTGTTCAAATCGGGGACTAAGTTCAAGATCTTTTTAGCAGTGCCTAAAATCACAGGATATGCAAGATAGTTAGTAATTTTTCGAAAATCAAGTCACTTATTTGTCTAAATACTCCAGACCCTTAGTTTTGAGAGCTTTAGCCTACTTTTACTAAGCACTTTGAAAGCTGGGATTACAAGCTCACAGATGGTACATTACATTAGTCCTGGAACTACTACTTTCCTCAAAAATTCACTATTAAAATTCTAAATAATTTAAATCTATGTGCTAGCTGAAGTCAAGGGAAGGGGGAGAAAAGGGGAAGCATGCAGATACATGCAATGGCATAGTTTAAAGTCCAATGCCCTTCTAATCTTTTATAATTAATTACTTTTCCTTAATGATATACAGACCTCAGTCATTTGTAAGTTACTGAACTTTAAAACATCAGTGGTTGCTGAGGTTGCTGAGCTACACAGACACATGCTCAGGAATTCGTACATAAGGAGTGCTAGACACAAGACATGTATAATGCATTCTCTGTATCTGAGAAATCAAGATTATTTATACATCCCAAACAGAATTACTTCACATTTGGACCAAAACATTTAATTCCCAAATGTCTTTCCCCGGTTGTAAAGTCACTATTGTGAAAGAGTACCTGATACAACAATACAAACAAGTTTTTTTCATCTAGACAAGCTCAGCCACAGAACTACAAAGGCAAAAGAACATGCATCTGAAACTAATCCCATTTTTTCTTTCCTTCAAAAGAAATGAAAGAATGAGGGTGTGAAATTCACGTCTTCATCTGTGCAGTTGAATCAGGATTCTGGCTATTCCGGACAAAGCAAATTACTCATTGGGCAACCCTAAATTGCAAAAGGAAGTGCAAAATTCTGGTTATTGCCTCCAGGCCTACAAGCAAAATAGGATATGAGCATCCTTTGTCAAAATAAAGACCTTTTTTCCTGGAAGAAAACAGAATGGCCAAAGCAAGGCTGAAAGCTAAGTCTGAAGCAGTGCTTTTTCTTCATGAGGAAACTCACACCTTCTTGCTCAGCTGAAGTCACCATCAGTTTTTTCAGTACAAACCACGTATTTGTATTGGCAGTAGCAAATTCAAGACACAGGTAAATTCCTTAGAGGCAAAGACAGAAGCGGAGCACATGGACGGAGAGATCTTTAAGCACAAATAAGATGTAACTCCAATGACAAACTAATTTTTGTAAGAAAATTTAGGTTTGTTTTACAACTATCAAAAGACCATTTATATGTAGCACTGCCAAACTCAGAACAGCAGTGCACATAATACTGAAAAAGAGAAATCCCAGTATGTTCTGCTGAACGACAACAGATTACCAAGAATATGACAAGAGGAGGTAAAAATTCCCTGGCAGAAGTGCCTGGGTGCTCAGAAAGGACTCTTCACTTCGGACATTACTGATTGAGGAATATCTGGACATGAAAAAACTTACTCTGCCTCATTTTTCTTTGAGGTACAGGGATTTATAAACTTTCACCTTGGCAATGGGGGATCTAAAACCATGCTACAAGCCCACATCTCAGTCACTTAATTGTTTTGATTTTATTATGATTTATTAGAAAAATAGGTAATTTTATTCTAAGCTATCATCCTTTCCTGAAACACTATGGAAAATTGTTTCAAAATTGGGGCGTCAGTGTGTGTGTGTGTTTGTACGTGTTATTGTATTCAAAGATCTTGCAAGAAATAGTAAAACTCCTCTAAGGTGCAATATAAAAAAAACCTACAAACCCCAGAGAAACTAACACTGTGAGAAAGGCAAGGGAGGAAAAGATTTCCTATAAACCAAGATTATTCAAAAACGCTAGGTTGTCATGGAAACTGCTCAGGGAGGTCAGCCAGCCTCACCTTTGGCTGTCAGGATCATCTGTCAATGCCAAAGCACTGCAAATACCACAAACACACACGCAAAATTCACCCGTCGAAATCTTTCCAGTCCAGGCCAGTACTCTCAACAACGCAGCATAAATTAAGTTCTCTCCTCAAAAGGGCTCATTTCATCATGAAACAATTCAGTTTAGGAACCAGTCTGATTTTCGTCTACTGCTAGAAGACAAAAACTCATCATCATTTTTCACCTTTCTTCACTTACAAGTCACCAGTCCCTCCTTCCCCCATAGTCATGTACATGTCCTAATTGCAAACAGAGATTTAAGCACTCAGTGTTTCAGCATTTCAGCCTAATAGCTATATACTAAAACTATCCAAGGTAAAAATGTTCAGTTCTCAGCAACAGTTATAAATTCTGAGACACAAGAAATGCCCAAAAAAGTGAATTGATGCTTCTGAATATCTCTGCATGAGAAGTTGAAGTCCTTTTAATAAGGTTTTGAGGGGGTTTTTAATACCATTCCTCTACTTATCATTGGTAATTTACTTTGATACACTACAAAGGTGCCATTCAGCTCTTAGCACAGGCTAGTTAACCTGTCTAGCAGGTTACCTCCATGAGGACATAGGGCCGAACTTGAGCAGCGAAACAGGCACTTCTGTGATACAATGACCTGTTCCTTGGAACACAGCACGTGGGGAGCAAAAAAGATACAGCCCCTCTTGCCTGAAGTCCCCATCCCTTTTCCTACCAGCACAGTCAAAGGGAAGGAATTACTTTCTCTTGATCTCTCCAGGGCTTGTTCCAACTTTTGTCCTTAGTCCTTCAGCCTCTGTTACTTTTCTGTTCTAGTTACGCTTGGCAAGTGACCAAACTTTCGTAGAATCATAGAACATCCTGAGTTGGAAGGGACCCCTCAGGATCATCAAGTCCAACTCCTGGCCCTGCACAGGACACCCCAAGAAACATACCATGTGCTTGAGAGCGTTGTCCAAACACTCCTTGAGCTCTTGCAGCCTTGGGGACCCTGACCACTGCCCTGGGGAGCCTTCACCACTCCCCATCCCCCACATGGACTTTCTGTGCAGCTCTGCTTTTGCAAACATGTCTGTATTAAGTAACAACTGCTTTGTTGTTATCAGCTGCCACAAAGGAGTTTATCTGTGCATATAGAGTTGTGGTGGGGGGAAACAGTTTTCCCCCCATTTTGAGTCTCGTGTGGTTGTCTGGAAAAAACCTTCTCACATTGAGTTGAGATGTGGAAGGGGGTTTGAAGATAGGGAATTAAATTTTTAGGGATCTCAAACCATGACACAAGTATTTTCAAAAAAGCACATGGATCCATGTCAAATTATGACTACTTATGACCAACCCGGAGCAGTATTATTAAAGCTTGTTCCTTATACCAATAGAAAAGAAAACATTTTGCTTGCGTATTGGTAAATTCTTACAAACAATCCTGCCAGGCTAAACTGGGAGCTGTTTTTCACACAAAAGTAGCAATTTATTTTAACAAGGTCCACACAGACATTCAAATAATCAGCAGAGAGCATGAAATAGCATGAAATTAAAGAAAACGCTGAACAGTAGCTGACAAACCTACAAGAATTTTTAAAATATAAAACTCCAATAAAAAAATTATTTCTGTATACATTTAATTTAGGCTATTTACACTAAGTTCTGCTGCATCATTTCTTCCTCCATTTACCTTTGTCATAGAGAGGGGATCTGCATAAAAGACGGTTAATTATGAGCTACCTAATTATCTCCCAGTGTTAATTTTGATTGTTAATGTACTACAGCAATCACAGCACATCACAAGACCTATACTTAAAAAATGTAACAATTTGAAGTCACATACAGTAGTTCACAATGAGACACTAAAAGCAGTTTTGGATGAGTGCTTGCAGCTGTAAATCTTGATCACATCTTGAGTTTTAAGGTTGAAACACTTTCAACACCCCTAAAAACATGGCATTACTTTCACTTCTTCTCTACAAATGTAGGTGTCTAACTTTATGTATACGAATTGAAAAGAGATTCCAGGTGTATGTGTGTATAATACATAGATATCAGATTTTATAAAAAACATTTTAAAAGGGTTTGTTGTGCAACCCTATTAGCCAAATACTAATTCATGATCAATAACATCAGAAACATTTTAGAGGCAACAGAAGAGGTACATATCTTTTTCTCTAAGAAAAAGGAACAACAGAGCCCCCAAAAAACTTGCAAGGAGTTAGTACAGAGAGAGAACTGCACCTTAAATTTTGTAACTGGTGGTAACCTGCCCTTCGGCCATGAGTATCTTTCCGTCTTTAAATGTAGAGGGCTTTTATCTGTACTGCAAAAGCCTGCATGATTTCAGAATTTGCCACCCCTAACGTGCATTTATATCGTGAAGCTGGAAAGAATCCCTTTCCCTCCAAAAGCTACTTTGTGCTTAATCTAAAGAATTTTTTAAAAACAAAGCCTACCATCTTTGCAGGTCTTTCCATTTTCGAGAAGTTTCACACCAGTGGGACATGCACACTGATAAGAGGGCTTGGTAGGAGACATCAAACACAAGTGGGAGCAGCCACCATTATTAATTCCACATGGGTTTGTAGCTGTTAAACATAAATCACACAGATTAATGCTTCTGATAACGAATGACCTCATCTCATGTGTTAAGACACACATGGCATTTGGCATTTGAGTGGTAGAATCGGTGGCAGCAACACAGACTAAAGGAGGAAATGATAAACACAGAACAAGGAAAAATTACTTCCAAGTGTTGAGTAGTGGGGTATTTATGGTACCAAAATGCACAGATGTTGAATGTTTCCTTTCTTGGGAAAGTAGCACTTAGCTCTAAACAAGAACCTTGTTTCAGCTCTGCTCTTCTCATTTTTACAAACTATTCAGCATACTGGTGCTGAATATGGGTTGTATACATAAAAACAAAACGCAAACACAGTAAATTAACACAATGGTTAAGACACTGGTTATTACACAGAGCTAGTCCTGCTTAATATCATCTGCCAAATTAACACTACTTTCCACTCAGGAACTATTACTTCAAAAAAATAGAAATACCATGTTGCCTGAAGTTATGGCACAGAAAACAAAAAGGAATATGACAACAGGATAAATGTGTCAGGCAGAAAAAAAAGTAAGAGATGGTGTTTTTTCCTTGCACTTAAAAACGCCCAAAAAACAATGTAGAGAATATCTGGTTTCTCTTTGGAGTCTTTTGCAATCTCTGCATTGGAAAAATTGTATCATGATGTTGGTGAAGTTACCCACCACCATATAGAAAGACTAATTTTTGCAAATCAGTTCCAACTTGCAGTTCAAAAAAGAAAGAAAGCAAGATAGCTTACCATTTGGCTGCCTCTTTTGGCTGAAAGCATGGATATCCATGGGAGAGAAGATGTTGGAATGTATTTCACGCAGGTCCTCCCCGGAGTACTTGCTGCAGGCCAAGATCGAATGTGTGTTCCAGTCAGTCCAGTACAACATGTCCCCAAACAGCGTCAAAGCAAAAGGATGTGGAAGGGAGCCTTTAACCACTGCTTGCCTGATAGAGTACAGGGAAGAAAATGAATGCTCAAACACAATTCATGCTACAGTTTTGCTTGAACAGAGCTTTTGTGAAGTTTTACAGTGTAAGTACTGTTGATCAGAACTTTCTATTTATTTATGGGAAAAAAATATACCACCCCCATTTTGGAGAATCATATGAAGGAGCAATACAGGAGTATTATTTTTGGGCTGCCTACTGGTGCTGAGGTGCCCAAGAGCTGCCAACTGAAATCCTTATTTAGGTCTGTGGCTACTTCTTATGACCCCTTGAACACTCAATACCTTTAGGGCTCTGTGCCACCAGGTGATCTGGGGGGAATGCCAGCTGATTTTATGCAAGTCTGATGGCTCCCTGCTGATATACGATGTCCACCAATTTCAGCCTTGGCAGATTTCAAACTGAGATGAACTGGTCAATGAGCTGTCCATCCATCTCTTCCAGTTTCACTCTTTTAAACCGTTAGAAAAATACTCTAATGGAAAATAGTTTCACTATAAAGTAACTTAAAGTTACTTTTCATTATTTTCATGATTCATTATTATGATAATTATTAAGCTATTGTTTTTATTATAAGCACTGCCATTAAAGAGTTCAAGTGATCTTCTGTCATGGTAATGGTATCAATTCTGAGCAAACTGGGTCACTGCCTCTCTCCAGATTCATAAACAAAATTAAAGAGTATACCCATATATTTTATGTATATATACAAACACATGCTCATTAGCAAGCACAAAAATGCAGAACTAACATTACTGAAGACAGTTTTTCCAGGCTCTTGTGATGTAGAATCTAATTATCTGTACCCAAGTTCCTCAGAACTGGAATTAAGTAGCTCAATTCTTATGGTTACTTTATTCAGAATCATAGAAAAACTTTGTATGGAGAGGACCAACACCCTGCTCAAAGCAGGGTCACACAAGTACTATTTACACAAGCACTTCTTCCCATCTCTTTTCTTCTTAACTGCATGAGCAGACATGTATTCCCACATACACAAGCTCTTGATGAACAGCAGGGATCGCCATCCATTTTCCAGACTGAAAACATAAGGAATTGACACACAACCCTGCTACTCCTACTATGAACACCAGCCTCCTGATCTTCTTCTTGCAGGGAGGAGAGTAATTATCTATATATTTACTGAGAAAACACCTCCAACACCACAGACATCACTTTTGCAAATAAGTCTAACTGAAGCGGTTTGCAGGTGACAAAAACACTTTTATTTTCCAAATATTTTCTGCTAAAATATAAAAGAAGAGTATATTAAAGCAAGAAACCTGAAGGTGTCTCTGCCGATGACCCTGAGTACAAAGAGACTACAGTCATTACTGCTGTTTCACCTCTGGAAAAAGATGCATTATCTTTACAGTTTTGGTTTTTTTCCCCTCTGCTTAGGAGAAAAAGATATACGTTCCCTTACTTGTCACTCTAGTGTTCCAATTCTACACCAAACAAAATTTTCTAGTTCGTGGTATTTTGCATTCAAAAGTAGGACATATTATCTTTTACTTCTTATCTCTGTCTGGAGTCAGGTATA
Organism: Pipra filicauda; assembly: GCF_003945595.2. NCBI lineage: Eukaryota > Metazoa > Chordata > Aves > Passeriformes > Pipridae > Pipra > Pipra filicauda. The sequence goes on along the minus strand of NW_024104677.1, from coordinate 377,485 downwards.
TATTTGCTCCTAATTAAATGCACCAACTAAGCATTATACAAAAGACTATTGTAATATAATTTACAGCTGAAACCTACCAGTGAAACAGTGAAGTCAGAATAACACAACACACTCCTGTGCCACACCAAGTATCTTTATAATTCTAATTCCGTAAAAAATGTTATGAACCTCAAACGCTAAATGTATTCAGATTTGAATAATTTTAGTTTAGACCAGGCTTGGAGAGTAAGTCTTTATGACAAATTTATGACATTTTTCATAAGAAAAAAAAGAAACAAAAGCCCAAAGCTCTCACTATAACCAAAGCTACACCAAAGACAGCATTCCCATGCACAAGAGAAGCCACATTTGGATAAAGCATTCTATCTTACCTTAAAAAAACTCCAACCAAACTCAAAACCAAAAAAAACCAACAACAGAAGAATTTTACATGTGATTAGTACCCACCACTGCTAGTGGAAATAAATCTTTAAGTACAATCTGTTTAACATACCTAACTTTCAGACAAGCATCTATTCATATGACAATGCATCAGGCAAACTGTGACCCTTATTTAAACCAGCCCTTATTTGGAGTCTCAGACTCAGGAGCCCTTCATTTGACTGTACCTTCAGTTACGGCCTTCAAGCGATTACTCTTCAACTTGTATATTTGTCTCAGCAGATACAAGGTTGCAACACACGATTATGGCTTTGGGCCCAAACACAACAGTGTGTATTTCTTGCATCTCACTAAGATGATTATTACCAGTAATATGTACTCTGTATTCTTTGTTTCCAGCAAGCCACTACAAGGTGCTAGCTCACTTTCCCTCAGCAAAGCCAGCAGGGCTTTTTTCCCCCATTCAAACATCCTCCAAAGGCCACACTTGCAGCCTTGCTGAACAGCAGCCATATGATGAACGCCAGCACAGAAGCAGTGGCTTGAGGCGTGCTCAATAATACTCTACAGTCTAATGAGGAGTGAGAGGAAAGGACTGGAGAGCCCAGCAATTAGAAAACAGGAAAAGGAAGAAGACAGAGAGCAAGAAAAGACCTTCTGATGGCTGCTGTGAGGCAGTTATGCTTCAGCACGACCTACTCTTGGAACTGCAGAGCTCTGGTTTCAGTGAGCAAGAAGAGGGGTCCTGACTTCTGCCTTGACCTTGACCAATTATTTATTAAATACACCCAGGTGGATGAAGGGGGCCAGAACATCCCCTTTAGTACTCAACTTTTGCACAGAGTTGGTAGGTGCAGGTGCTTCCCACGTACCGGGTGTTTCCCAAGCTCAGGGTTGGGGAGCAGACAAGTCTCCACATTTCTGGCCTCACTTACGAAGCCACTGATCAGGGTATCAGGTAAAGTGCTGCAGGTCTAATTGGACTGATGGGACTGGCAACTACATTATCAGCCCAGGCTTGATTGGAACAAGTGATATGACAGCAACAAGCAAATATTTTCCATTACCAAATCCCTTCTGTTCTGGCTGCATTGCAGTTCTCTAACTTCAAGAACTGATCAGAACACCTGCAGAAAACCTGGGGTACTTTAGATGTTCTGGTCTGTATGTCTAAACCATTAACATTACCAGTTCACAGTAGCAAAACTCCTTTTAGGTGACCCCAGAGGCTGCCTGTGTTCAGTCTCCAAAGGCAGGGTGCAAGAATTTTCACATTTCTGTCTCACTCCATCTCTCCAGTGTCAACTCCATCTCTCCAGTGTCACTGTGGGGGATCCCATACCTATTACCATCACCTAGGCTATCAGAAAGACGAAAAAAAACCCTATCTGCTTTTAGTGCTCAGCATGTTAAAGAAATCATATAACAGGCTTGCACAAAACAAATTATAATATTTTAAACAAAATCTTTCTCTCCATCTACAGATTGCTTAATGCCTTGAGCATTTACAAAATCACAAGAATTACACATCTTCGACTTGTGACAGCTGGAAATATTAGCAAGTGGCTGAAGCAATCACAGCATGAATCCCACATGCCATCAGATGAAGAAGGATGAAAGACTGAGACAACACCACAGCATGCCACGAGGATGCCACAGGGAGGACAGGGAGCTCTGGTTCCCTCAGAAGCTCACAAGATTTCTTCTGCCAACTTAACAAAAACATTTGCAAAACAAACTCAAAAAACTAAGCTGGATTTTTACCATGAATGCTTGTTCAAATGCTTCCTATCAGAAGACAAGCCTGCTTCTAATTACCTAAGAAAGTAAGCGGGAAATATGACTTCGGGGATATAATGCTCTCTCTTTTAAGACCAGAGTTTTGTCTTTTGCCACTTCTTTAAGCCATGATTGCCACGTGTTTCCAGAAAGTATATGTAACAAATAACAGGTCTAGCAATGACATTTCAAATCCCACCTGCAATGAAAGTCTGAAAAAAGTCAATCAAAAATCAAACTATGATTGAGAAATTAAGTCATTCTGCAGGTCATTTCTCAGGCAAACAGTATTATGGGTAAAAGGCCCCTGGCACAAGGGGAGGAGATGAGGGACTTGAGGAGAAAGTACACCAGTAGATCCACTAACTAGAGAGTGGTCTACATGCTTCCTAACTGAAGCTGCTCTTCCTTTGCTTTCAGCAGGGTTGTGTTCCTGCACTAATTTTGCATTTGCCATCTCAGGTCTTAGAAAAAGTATTGAAGAGCTGCTCCATTGATACACCTGGGCTAATCACCTTATACTTCACATGTATTTTTAAATTCTAGAAATGTGCCTATGACCTAGTAACTCTAGCTATATACACAGTGTGTATGTATCACGCGCAGTCAACTACAGATGTTTTGAAGCTCCACTTTTACAGCATTTTATTTCAGAAGCACCTTGGGGAAGAACCAGAAAATTCATCCTAGCTCTGTGTCCAAATATAATCTTATTAATTCTGTTTATGTAGGATTCTTCAGCAGTTTTAATTAGGGCATTGTTTGGCTTCTGCACTGGCCTCTAATGTGTTGGTGAGAAATTGAAACAGGCTTCTCACCACCGACTGGCTCCTCTTCAGTGCTTGAAGGTGTTAAGCAGTTTTATCTCCAAGAAATATACAAAAAGATATAAACAGAACACAGTCTTTTACACCTTCTACATAATGTCATGTATTTTACATATTAGAAGCAAATATTGAAAAAAACTCTTTTAAATGCAGTGACTATTTTTAGTGCTTCAACAAATCTGCAACTAATCATCTGGCAGACAGATATGAGCTGATGCTTGAAAACAGAAACTAGAAAAATCAATGCTCAAGTGCAAACTTAAGACATTCACCTCCTTGCAGGAGCTTCCCAGCTTTATGACAGTTGCTAAAAGTATGTTTTCTTACAGTGGCCTCAAAACCCATCTCATTAGCACAAACACTTCCTGGGGGATCTTGTAAGTGCATTTCCCTTCAGCCAGTAATGTGTTAACTCGTTAATTAGAACTGCTGCTGCAGGGTAAAGAAAGAGGAAATTAATTCAAGAACTGCCTTAGCAGGCAAACCTATCTTGGGTACTCTACTCACAAGGAGAGCTGTCTGCAATTCAGTTTTGTTTAATTACTCCCACAAAAAGCAACTGATAAGAGCAGGGCAAGAGTTGCAAAAAACAAAACCATCCCTTCTATGTATCAATTTTATTTTTTAATTATTGCATTCTGACATGAAAAACTGTTCATTTCTTTCTCTCGTTGGCAAACCAAGGGCATTAGTTATAAATTTCTGTGCTCTTCCTCTTTATTCTGAGCCCATCACTGGAGCAGCAAGGACTAGTTAATCCCAGGACTAGCAGGTAATGAATGATACATCATCCCTGTAAAATTTGCTGGAGATATTTTCTCAAGACATTTAACTGAGTACTACTGCCAGCACTGTCATGCTGCTTACTAGTTCTGATGGCTCATTGTGACTCCAAAGGGAGCTTATCTAGATCCTATCCAAAGAGGTGACAAAAAACCCCCAAAAAATCCAATAATCAAGGCTTACTTTATTTCTCTCTCTGCATGTTCCTCCCACCTGCCTACTGTACTCTTCCACTATCCAGACTCCCGCAAGCAACAAGGAAAGCATTCATGTTCCTTTTGAGATGGGTGAGCAACTGGCTCAGGGGTTGGGCACAAGGGGTTATAGGGAATGGGGGGACATCAGGCTGGCACCAGTCTCTAGTGGGGTTCCACAGGGCTCCATCCTCCGCCCAGTTCTCTTAAACATCTTCATAAACAACTTGGATGCAGGACTGGAAGGGATATTAACTAAGTTTGCAGATTATACTAAATTGGCAGGAGCTGTTGACTCCCTGGAAGGCAGGAAGGCCCTGTAGAGAGACCATGACAAATTAGAGAGACGGGCAATCACCAGCCATGGGAATTTTAACAAAGGTAAGTGCTTGATTCTGCACCTGGGACAGGGCAACCCTGGATGGACAGACAGACCGGGGGACGAGACACTGGAGAACAGCACCACAGAAAGGACCTACAGGCCTGGTCAACACGAGTGGAGGATGAGTCAACAGTGCCCTGGCAGCCAGGAGGGCCAAACCATGCCCTGGGGGACATCAGGCACGGCATCTTTGCCTGCTCAAGGGAGGGGATTTTCCCGCTCTACTCTGCATTGGCGTGGCCTCACCTCAAGTCCTCAGGGCAGTTTTGGGCACCAAAACATAAAAAAGACATGAAGCCATTGAAGAGCACCCAGAGGAGGGCTGCAAAGATGAGAGAACGGCCTAGAGGGGAAGCTGTACGAGGAGCAGCTGAGGGCACTTGGTCTGCTCAGCCTGGAGAGGAGACCTCACAGCTCTCTACAACTTCCTCAGGAGGGGCAGCGCAAGGGCAGGCACTGATCTCTGCTCTCTGGTGACCAGTGACAGGACCCAAGGGAACGGCTGAAGCTGCATCACGGGAGGCTTAGGCTGGATATTAGGAAAATGCTTTTCACCCACAGGGTGGTTGGGCACTGGAACAGGCTCCCCACAGAAGTGGTCACAGCACCAAGCCCGACAGAGTATTTGGACAATACTCTCAGACACATATTGCGATTCTCTGGGCTGTCCTGTGTAGAGCCAGGAGTTGGACTCAATGATTCTTGTGGGTCCCTTCCAACTCAGGATATTCTATGATTCATATTTTCATATCTTCTCTGAGACATAAATCTTAAAAGTTTTAATTCTTCTGTAGTGTCAAGTGTACAGACATTATATTCAGACTATAGAAATAAAAAGATAAAAAAGTTTAGGATTTCTTACAGATTTAGAAATAAATCAAGAGAAGAACTCCATCCAAATTTTAGATCTCTGAGGTTTGAACTTTTATTACTTTAATACTATCAGTTACACTAATTAAAATCTTTTCCTGTTTATACCATATTCTCTTTCACCTTCCAAACCACAATATGTTTTCTTTGAACTGTTTGAAATTCTTTTTTGATATAAAGATGTTAGTTTCTGCTAAGTATTCCTCACTTCTCCCAAAGCAATTAAAACTCATGCCATCCCACTTTATATGAAGCTTTTACAATCATTTATCTGCAACAGACTCTTTCCCACCTCCTGTCATGCAATGCTGTCACAAAAAAGATTTTTATTTTTACTTTTTGTAAGTTTTCCTTAACAAATGGATAGCTGTGAAAACACAAGACAACAGCTGCAATAAGGAACACTTTGTCAAGCTGCCTCACAGAAAAATCTGGTTGTTTTTTGGTTTTGTTTTGGGGGGTTTGGGCACATTTTGGGGAGGGGGGGTTGATTGTTGAGGGTTTTTTTGGTGGTAGTGGTGGGGTTTTTGTTGGTTGGGTGTTTTTTATCAGGAGGTTGGAGATGACTAGGAGAAAAGACTGAAGGATTTGTGGGTTTGGGGTAGTTTGGTGGGATGATTTTTTTCCACTTTAAAGGAAGATCTAAAAGGATTTTGTTTTGTCTGCGGAATTAGAAACTGTCTTTTCTTTTTTAGTATTAGAAAATTAGTTATTGAAAAAAATTAACAAAATAATTAAGACACAAAATACAGAATTACAGCTGTAAAATATCATTTGAGAAAGCTGAATTTTGAAAGACAGTATCTAACAAAAAAAGAATCACTTTAGATAGCCCCAAAGATCTTTTTTTCTCAAGACAGGCAGAGGCTAAAAGGTCACAGCGGAAAAAAAAAACAACATAAACCCCATTGTAGTACAGCTTAACTTTTGCAGTTCTTTCCTTTTTCCTCCTCCTGATAATATAATTGCAAAGAATAAAAAATGAAACAAAAATGCTGGATACAGATGTTGACTTTCTCAGAATTTTCTCACATGCTTAGGGAAAAACAGGTGCTGTTAGAATCTAAGTCTGTGCTTCCAGTGCTTAAGGGAAATCATGTGTTCTTTCCTTTCTAGAGATGACTTCCCTTTTTCCCCCTCAAATGGTAATGTATTAGCATACTGCCACAAAATACTTCTGATACTGAACTGTATCAATTTAAAAAAATAAACCCAACAACTTAAAGCATTAGACTGCTTTGCTTTTTATGGTTACATAAGAAAGATAAGTAGATCTAAAAATCCAAATTACTTGTCTATATGGGTTTTTAATACAAGTTTGACTAATTCCAGAGAATTTACTCTGGAATGAGGTAAATACTGGGACCCAGGTGATTTCAATTCTGTGTCATAAGACATCTGTTTGACACATCTCTCTGCAGACAGACAAGGTTGGTCAGCCCCTTGCACAACAAAAGACCAGCACCTTCACAGCCTCATCTCTCAGGTTAATCAATGGCAGATTAGGGAATAAACACCATTAAAATAAAAATAGAATACCAAATCCAAGTATATTGACACCACTGTAAAAAAGAAAAACTGCAAATAAATCAGTAGCGAAAGAAGACTGAAAATGCAGAAGTGCCAGCAGGAAGCACTGAAGTAGCTCTGGAGCAAGGAAGACTGGAGACACTGGATAAAATTAAAAAATAATTAAAAAATTTAAAAAAAGAAATAAAAAATACTCGAGTTTCTACTGTATATGACAATTTTTATCATTTTGTCTCCATTACTTGAAAACTTATGTGACGGTCATCTTTTTTTAAAGAAAGTGTCACTATGAAATATTTCTCTCTGTCTTGGTATTAAGTTTTCTTTCTTGTGAAGCAAACACCAAATGAGGGGCTCCTTCAAAATAGATATCTATACCTCCATGTTATGAATTAACAAAGTTAGTTACAATATTTATACCCAAAGACACAAATTTAAAACTGCATCCAACTCCTGTTACTTTCTATGAACAAACACCATTACAAAAATACTGCATGAACTTTTGATCTCTTAAAAGGCAGAATTTAGGAAGAAAGTGATATAACCTTTCAAACCGGTGTTAAAATGATATTGTGGAGTTCAAAACAAATACCACAGGAAGACAGAGGACATGTTTCAGGCATGCTGCCTATGTTCCTACTCACCAGTCCACACAAAACAACTGTCTTATCAATATAATTGATTTCTTTATGTCAAATTGGTATTTGTGGTGAAACATGGGACAAGCCCCTAAGAGGCCAGAACAAAGAACATAAGAAAGGATATTTTGTGCCCAGATAAACTAGCTGAAGTATCAAAAAAATTTGCAAAGAACAACCTCCAAAACATCATCTCTCTATATGATACCTCGGGCACAAGCTAACTGTGATTCATTTGTGTCTGCAAACAGTACTTGTCAAAGCTCTCTCATCTAATGAAGAGGGTCATCATCCAAATTAGGGATAAATGTATACATACAAAGTAACAGTTATGTCCTTAATTAAGACATAGCCATGACTGGATCAAAAAGAATTACATTGTCACTATGAAACCGTTAGAGAAAAACAGTAATTTTAACACAGTTCTCTTGTAAGGACTGTTTTCCACTAATTTCCCAGCCCCTAGGATTAATGAAACTGAAATACTAGTATATGACAATCTATTTATTCAGATTATTTTCTGCATTTCTGAATGCCACAGCAACACTGTACAGAAGACCTACTGAAAAGGGACAATTTTGCTATATCGTCTTATACAACTAAGAACAGTATTCTAGGATTTTTTTATGGAACTGGTTCTAAGAAATGTCTTCAGTAGAGTTACAGGATACCCTGAAGAGGAGCACACATTCCACTTCACAGTGCTGGAAGGCACAGGATAGGGAAGGATAAAAGTTTCTGGTAGCACTAGTTTGCTTAAAATTTTGTGAGTGCTAACACTACAATTCACTGCAACGCAGCATATGATATCACTTAAGCAACATTTTTTAAGAAAAGTACCACATTACATACGTAAAACAAAAACTTCTTACCTATGACTGCCATCCAGATTTGATTTGTGGATGAAATTCAGTTTAGCATCTGCCCAATAAAGTTTCTGTTCCTCATAATCCAACGTCAGTCCATTTGGCCAATATATGTCTGTGTTAACTATAATGGAGCGGCTTGAACCATCCATCCCAGCACGTTCTATCTTTGGCACTTCTCCCCAGTCTGTCCAGTACATGAACCTATAATTATTTGAAAATAAGAAAGACCAAAAAAAAGAAAGCAATCATGTATAAATCTACAACTGGAACGCTGACGACAACTTTCAGTAGAGACAAAAACACACTCTATTCTGCAGAGACAATGTCTGTAGAACTCTCTTCTACTGTGTAAAGTACATGTATCCTGTGAAACACAAGGAAGCTACTTTACAAGAAGTTAAAGAAAAACAACTTAAGACAAATGCACAGTACTATGTCAGGTTATACTTCCGTATGTTTCTTTCTTTCCTTGGGTGAAGTGAGAAAGTTGGGAGATATCAAACACATCTTGACAACCATCTCAGAATTCAACACTAAACAGCAAAGATAGATATTACAGATTATCATAAAAGTACAACAGCTGCTTTAACATGGATCAGAGTTCTGGCGGGGAGAACAGGAAAAGAAGGTGTGAGGACTTACAGCAGACATAGTTGCATGTGATGCAGTTAAGTGGATTTAATGGTAGATGAATTCATGTCCTTTTTTTCCACAGAAATCCTGAGAGAGGCAGCTAAGTCAACATGTTTAGAAACACAGCTTGCACTCAGTAACTGGGCAAAACACTCTGTAAAATCTTTTAAGACTGGACAAGCAAGTTGTAAAACATGTAACATATACCAACGTTTAAACATTATTTAACAAGTAGTGGGGAGAGGGAAGCTACCCAGTTGCATCTAAGGCTGAGGTGAAACAAGGGAAACCACTTTACTATGGCTGGAGATTAATAGCAGGTAGGAATATTTGTCCCTTTTCTGCAGGTGGTAGAAAATGGATATACTTTTGTGGGTTGTTAACTGAATGCATAACTAAACAGAAGTTACACAAATTATAAACAGATCAGACCAAGTGTGTCCATGGCGCTTTTGTTGTTGCAGCTGGAACAGACTACTGTCCTAAATTGCTCTCATCACCTCATAACATCTGCCAACATACCTGTATACCTCTTTGTATCTGTGCTCCCTAACCTGGCTCAGTCAAAACAATCCAGATTAGGAAAGACTAACTCAGATCATTACACAACCACATCACATCACTATATGGTCCCCACACCTGAAGAGGCCTGTCTACCCATCCTCAAAACAAAAACGAACGTGCAACATATTTAAGAAACATTTGCATATGAAGTTATTCTTGTCAAATATTTATTCTTTTTTTAATTTATTTTTAAGAGTCAAGAAATTCCATGTCATTATCTCCCCCCTTAATTCGTGTCTACAGCACGTTTGTTTTAGTGTGCAGCAATATCTGCGAACAGAAATGCAGCTGATTAACACAAATATTGTCTTATTCGATCCCAAGTGAGTCATTCTTCATTGAGCAATATGCTTATCTTAAACACAGTGCAAAAATATCTGAAAAGAACATGTGAGATTTCTCTGAGCAGAAACAAGTGCCTCAGATAAACTGTTTTTTCATCAGGAAGAAGGACAAAACCCAAATAATTTCCAGATAAGGTAGCACAGTAGCAAGCCACCTTGTCAAGCTATGGAATAAGAAAGCTGCATACTTGAAAAAAGAAATGTTAAAAAAAGTCAGGCAATATTTCACCAGTGAGTATGTGAGAAAGAAGAGAGAAAAAGAGAGATTTACTTTTAACTTCTTTAAGACAGCCCTTCTTGGCCCTAGTTGTCAAGTCCTAGACTTCCAAATCAAGGTTAATAGGTTCCAAGGCTCTGACCACCCTGCTAGACCAATTTTTTCAGACTGAATCAGCTCATTAATTGCTGCACAGTCTCATCTTCTTCCCCATCTCACTCTCACCTCTAATGCATGCTGCAATTACTCAAGGAAAAACAGGTAAGAGTAGTTTGGTAACAAAGAAGAGGCTTCCCAAACTTCACAAAACCAACCCAATTTCATTTGTCAGAGAAGCACATATACACACAGAAGTGGCTTAAAGATTCAGTAACATTTCCAATCAGCTCCGGTGACCTTTGCGCAGTTTCGCCAACAGTTTGGGTTTGTTTTCCTCCACCTTGCTTGAAAGCCTAGGGGTTTTAACGTCTCCATTAAAAATGTTTTGAGGCAGCCATACTCCAGCTGATGATGGCAGCCATACAGACAAAGTAAGGGTCATTCTCTCTTCTCCCCATCCTTTTCAAACACAGTTATTTCAATTAAAAAAAAAAGCCACCATCGAAGCCCACAGGATAGGGCAAAATATTAAGAGAATATATTAAGAGAAAAATAATGTCTTGTGCTAAATTATGGCATTGAGATACCAGTAGAAGACAACTGTTCCATTTGTCTCTCTTCTCATCTAGTTATACCTCACTACACAATTTAAATCCAGGAACCAAGATTTTAATTCTAGTGCAGAAGAGGAGAAAAATAACATTTAAAATTAGAATCTATACCACCCTTTTAGCTTTGAGGGAAAAACCTGCATCTATGGAGCAGGTTCACTGTACAGTGGCACAGGCACTGAACTGGGCTCCGTGCTGGGCAATCCCAAGTCTGTAACCGACTGCAGCAAGCACAATTTCACATCGAACAGTAGCACCAGACTTAGCAGGAAGGCCTTTAATTTAGTAACAAAGCAACCCTTATAGAGGCAAATCTCTCTTCAACCTAACAAGAAATACCACCAGAGGTCAGATTTTTACCAGCAGACTCTGGAAATGGTTGTGAGTCCTTATAAAAAACTCAAAGAAAAACAACAACAAAGTGTATTTCTATTTATCTCTGCTTGTAATTTTTAGAGAGTCATGCCCCCCTCCAAGGAATTAAGGCACATCAAGTATTTGATGTACACTTATAGAAGAGAAGAAGGTTCTTAGGCTGAAGTTAAAAAAAAATAAAATTAGTTGGTAGTTTGTTTGACTGTGGCGCAGGATGTTGGTTTATCTTAAAAGATTATACCATCACTAAAAATTATGAACAAATAGAGAAAGAGTTTTGATGGTTTATTCCTATCAACTTGTTTCTATGCATCTTTAAATCTAGCATTTTTTCATTTTTGCATCTCAGTGCATAAGGTGAATCCAGGCAATAAAACTTCCCCTAAAAAGGCATCAGAAATCACTTGCACTGTACAGTTGTAACTTCACAGTTTTGATCTGCTTCAGATAGAAGGTTTTGCCACAGCAAAACAAATGCACAAACAAACAAATAAACAGGATGAAACAGCATTTTATGGTTCCATTCTGCACAATCAACAAATATAATAAATAACAGAGCTTCTTTTCCAAAAAGCTGTTCTTTTCCACAAAGGCACACTGATGGCACAATATCCACATCCATAGAAAAAAGCCTGTAGAGTACAAATGCCAAGATTAAATGCTATAATTTAGCAGTGATTTCTGCACAGAAGGAGATAAATTTATCGCCAGCACCCATCAGCTTTGCAACTTTCTGATATGCATTGCTCCCCAACACTGCTGCAGACCCTTTCAGCCCTACTGTTCTGCATGGAACTAGGTGCCTGAAGGGAGTGTCACTGAAACACCAGCCCCCACTGAGATGCATACAACTGGTTCACTCATTGAACAGACACCCCCCACACAACACTAACCCCATTTTAAGGCAGTTAATTACACCACTGTACAGGGTAGGCAAACGTTTACCTTCCTGAACTTTATTCAGTGGGAAGAGCAGCTGCTTAATTAGGACAGCTAATTATTTTTTGAGGTTCTTCGCACTGAATGCCCCAACTTTGCAATTAGGCTCGTTTCAGCCCCTAAGAACCTCTGAGCTCTTCAGGGACACAAACAGCTGCCAAAGCTCAGAGCCTGCAAACATTTTAGAAGTGCAGTGACCCCTGCGGAGCTGATCAGCTCTGCAGTGGTCCTCCTGAAACACAGCCTGCTCCAGCTCTAGCACTAACAGGACTGGTACTCATCTAACTAAAAAATACACAGTTAAATGATAGGCATCGGAGTAGTTGAGGAAAATTACACACAATAACCACACCTTTGCCTATCAAAAATAGCTCTTGACTTGAGAAGAAATGCTCACGACTCTTCAGGAGTTTACAAAAAGACATTTGAATCACACGACCCTTCAGGTATTCTGAACAGAGACTTTTTGAGGAAAGTTCATAGAGGGATAAAAACTGCAATCCAGAAGCACATTGCAGTATTGAATTACACAGAAAACGGATCTCAAATAAGGAGACTAAAAGTAGCACAGGAAGGTTTTAGTATGAAGTTTCTCAACTGATTGCAAAAGTCAAAAGTATTTTCAGTCCTCCAAGAGAAGTAAAAAATGTACATAGCAAATTAAATATGGAAATAATTCTTCATAAAAGAGAGGAAGAAATATCCTTTGGGGATACAATCAAGATAAACATGAGAGAAAAGATGTTCTTAGCTAGCTGAGAGCTCTGCTCTTTTACAATAGCTTGTCTCTGTAAATAAGCACGGACATTAGTTGAATGTAATTTTCAGAGCTGCTTTACAGTAATTTCTTATGTTAACATTCAATGCACTCAACACCATTTTCTGTGCAAATTAACTTATGCAGTTTTCTCCATCACTCTTGAACATACTAAAAGCAGCTATGTGAGGAATGGGTGTGAATTAAGTAGCTACTCTTAACATCCTAACACATGAAATCTTTTACCTTTTACACTGACTTTGGGTTTTGAAGCCCACAAAGTCCCAATAAAGCTGTAGTTTTTTATTTCGGCTAAGCACAGCTGGCTCTGAACCACCTATCTTAAATATTGCTATATACACCAGACCAAAACAACCAAGATTTCTTACATTGAAAACCAAGCCTTTTTTATTTCACTCTTCTCAAAAGCATCAGTGTGTCTAGCACAGAACAAGTCGGATGTGCTGAAAATGCTTGACAAGCAAGCACCCATGGACCAAACTGACCCCTTTAACTCCCTCCCTTGACCCCCCATCCTCATCCCTTGCATCTCGGGGAGGGCTGGAGGACTAGCAGAACTCCACAGGTGCATCTCAGCTATTCAACTTCACAGCCCAAACCATTATGCTCAGAGCATCAAGACTAGGTAGGAGTCTATCCAGCACCTTTAACACAATGACCTGCAACAGGGAGAACTCAATATGTTATCACTGCTAGCAAAACAGTAACCTTGTGTAACTCCAGCCTCCATAACTGATTTGCCAGGGACGATAAAAGACTCAACTGACAAGTGGGACAAAGCAATGTATAAAATTTCACATGTATCTCAGTCTACTATACACACCAGAAAAAGGTCTACTGGAACACAGATTTTATAAGACATACAAATATTTTCCCCAGTATACTCTATACTGGTTCCCTCAAGATGAAGATGCTATCCTGGTGATCCTACTTTCATGCAAATGACTGCATTTATCCTAGGACATCAAGCAGTATACTAATTAGGCAAAATCCATCTGTAACCAGTATGGTATTATGAGGATTTCCACTTTAGAGTTGGCTTTATTCTCCTATTCAGACCTTATCTAGCAGGAGAAATAAAATGATCACCAGACCTTCCCTCTTCTGGGAATCCATTTCTAAAATAAGGGATAAATGCAAATATTCCACTTTTGGAAAGAAGAAAGCCTGTGATGAAGTGATCAGAAGATGACGCTTTGTCTCTACCTCAGAATTAACAACAAAGTATAAAACTAGAATAAGATTTTGGAGATGGCTTTCAGAAGCCCTTAAAAGAAGACCTTAGCAAAACCACTGAAAGTCATTTGTAAGAAATCAAAATGGAAGAACAAACCTACATGATATTTTCATTTCATAACCAGAAAGAAACAACCCAGTATTCAAGCTATCTATGATGCCCTCTATTTTCAGGCATCCTAGTTTAAAGAATATGCTTGACAATTGGACAAAACACAGGTGAGAGACTGTTTTTCATTTTCATCCAGATATTTCTAAAAGTCTATAGGAAATAAGGTTTGATTTAGCTGCCAAGCATACACTGATGCACTGCAGAGTCACATGCATATCGTTGTCCTTTTGGCCACAGATCCCAAGGAAAAAAAGCGGTTTATTAAAAAACAAGAAGTAGCTATTTTTCTGCTGAATGCTCACAAAGGCAGAATTTTAATTGTTTGAGCAGGTGGAAAGGTCTTCTGCTCCTTGAACTTGCAAATTAACTTTTCCTATCTCCAGACACAAAAGGTCTAACGACATACGTTCCACAGTTAGGAAACAAAAGCCATTTTCTTGTTACTCCTAGAGCAAGCAGGAAATAAAGCTTGACAAAACTCAGTAGCATTCAAAAAACAATATCTGAAACAACAATTTTCCCAGTTTAAGCCAAAAGAATAGAGAAGGAGAGAGAATTTCCTCTCTCTGTTACTGATTAACACCATCCCAAGGCCCTTACCAACTGCAAGACGGAAGCAAGATGGTGATATGCTTTGGAAGAACTCTGTCAGCCCTTTGCACAGGAATCACTCCAGATATAATACACCACACCCAGCCACGTTCAGACAGCCTTTTAGTGGCAGGTAAGCCAAAAGAAAACTAAAATTTAAGTTAATGTAACAGAAGATGGACAAAATAAGAAAAATTCTTGCCTTCCAACCTACCTTGGTTCTTCAAATATACCAAGAAAACAGAGGAAAGCAAACCAGATGGCAGTTTTGACAGATATTCAAAAAATGAACACACAAACAAACAAACAAAAGTATCGCAAACCAATAAGTGTGGCACAGTCTCTCAAGAAGCCAGGACTGCATGCTGGGTAACTTTGCAGGGCTAAAGAGTCTCACAGAGATCTACTCTGGCAGTGCCTCAAGCTGTAGCTGCTCAGCGTTGCCCCAGAGGAGCCCATGCACACAGAAATACCCTTTTCAAACACTTCTTTAAGATCCTGTTAAAAGGTGCAGATCTACACACCTGTGAACTGAACAAAATTATGAAAGCTAGTACAAAACAATGTTTAGCTACTTTAAAACAAATGGGGGAAAGCATCATCTTTCTCAGATAAAATTTACCTTCTTTGTACAATGAAAAAAATCTGTTTCTTTACAGGGACTTGCACTAAAATGTCCTTTACAGGACATTTGCACTATAAATATTTAGTTTATAAATGAGAATTTAGAATTCTGTCATTTCAAAGAGCCTTAGGATGAAACTAGACAAGTCAGCTCCACAATTTTTCACTTCCTGCCTTGACACATAAGGATCTTTTCAGCTCAGTCATAATCAAACTTCTTTTTTGTATTTCAATGAAAAACTGAGAGAATTATTCTGCATTTCTCCCTATACATCCTGAATGCAGGAAGTAGAGAAAGATTTTTCCCTATACTTGTATCTCAAACTGAAGCCCTAGAAACACACACACTTCTCCATGGCAAGAGAGCACAGTCATACATGGCAATTACTCTGCCCAGCGAATGAGGGTGAGAGAGATAAATCTGCCATTTGTCATTCTGGGCTGTTCCTCACTAAGCATCCCACTGCATATCACTGTGCAAGGTTTGGAGTTGTGAACTGTATGCAGGGTACTGTGCAGATCAACTCCACTCATAGTAGATGGAATGAACTGGTATAACCATCCTAAGGAATCCTTAATGCACAACTCAGCTTACAACAGTAACAGCTTTTAACCAAGACCAACTCACTTAACTTTATTCTCTGTTTTAATGGAAGTTTACTCTAGGTTGGGGTCTATCAATCCCCTGACGCAGTTCACCACACCATCAAGTGGGTACTTGTGCTAAAATATGGGAAGGCAGAATGGCTCAGCCAGGAACACGAGGAGAGAAGATCAGCTGAAAAAACTATCAGAGAAACAACCTGTCTGCCATCAAATGAAATTGGGGAACAACAACGTTCAATATCATGAGATCTGTCTGTAATTTTTCCTCTGTGAGTGTTTTTTTTATCATCACAAGTCTTTCATCAGTAAAATATTCTACTACCAACTGGGTCATTTTTATCTTCTTAATTCCTGACTCCTCCAAGAAACCCTAAGGAACTTTAATGTTCTGCTGAACCAAGCTAACTCTTACCCTTCATATCACATTTCAGCACTCTGCTAATACTTTTTTCATAGTTTTCATCCTATTGTTTGGTATGTAAATCCAGCTTACTTACATGTAACCATCGTTCTTTAGGCTTTTTTTAAAATTAAATTAATTAATGTCATCTAGGAGTTCAGTACATTTTGAGGCAGTTCTTGTTCTTGTGATTTGTTTATCAGTTTATTGATACAGAAACCAACCTGACACCCTCAGTAAGGAACACGCAGGCAAGCAATTAATTCATTTCAGCTTTCCTGAAACAGTTTCATTTGCCATGGCTGGGTTTTTTTTTTTATATTTTGATCATCCACTAGACTCACTAAATCACTTATTCTCCTGTAAGAAAGCAGCGCACACCAATTAGTCTTTTCACACTACAAAATTACAGAAAATAAGGCCTTATTTTTAACCCAAAAGCTACATGATGTTCACTACAAAACAAACAAAAAAAAAGAGGGGAGAGGGGCAGGGAAGAAGGAGAGATTTCTCTATAGAGGATAAAAAGAGTAGAAATAAAGGGACACGGTGTAATTAATGCACAACAAGACGGGTTACATTACACTGGAGATTTGGTTAGAGACCTAATTCTGGAAACATAAACCTAGGTAGACTTGGCTTTTATTGAGAAGAAAGAATGTTTTCACAGAGCAGTTAGAAAGGCCCACTAAATGCAGTATGAATACTGGCCAAAGGCTTCATCCTCAGATGAAACTAACACCCCTTCATTTTTATACTGAAAACATTACTGCCAAATAACTGAGATGTCTGAGACTTCGCTCGAGCTTTTTCTGGGTTAGATTTTGCTGTAAAGGAAGTAAGACTGCTTTTACTTTTCAGCTGAATATTAAATACTCAGATTCAATTTTTATGGAACAAGTGGCTATGTATTCTACAGCAACTACATTTCTAGTATTTTTGCATCTGGAATTCTGAAGTTAAAAAATCAATTAAAACAGAATTAAACCCAAGTCATTAGCATTTCTTCCTACAAGCTTCTTTTGCAGGTCATTCACCCGCTCTTCTAGTAAGAGCCACCATTAACCATACACACTGCATACAAATCACTTCCAGCACAGAGACACATCAAAAGAGTGAAAAAAATCCAAATCCTCACCCAACCATAGGCCTCAATCACAAGATGTTATCTAGCAAGGTACAAAAAAAATGCCCACCAAATATTGCACTATAGGTAGAAACCTCAAGCATGCTCCCAATCACTCAAGTATAAAACCCATTCAAGTTTAAAGCTTCCATCTCAAGCCTGAATTGCTAAGCAGAAAAAACATGCTGATCAGTTGCCATCAGCTCACAGAATTTAAAATAATTAGACTAAATGCCATTTAAGAATTTTTATAAAATACAGGCTGTTTACAAACAAGAAGTGGTTTTCCTTGTTTTCCTTACAGTATCTGGAGGAAAAGAAAAAAATCACATTTTGTACAATTTAACTAGATAAAATGCCACCTTTTGAAACTCAGTCACTGCTTGGGAGAGCAAGTGGAGAATGTGTACTACAGAAAGGATACAATGATATACTGAAACATTTTGGGAAAGGGAAATCTACATTTATTTAACAACAATGTCGGGAACTATTGCATACCTAAGCAGCCTACAGAAATTGCACATTTTATTTAAAATCAGAGATTTTCAAAGTCAGCAAAAAACCTAGTTTTCTTAGTGTGCAACTTTGATGTTGACAGAAACAGAAAATAAGATTTCAGCAATATTTTGCTTATTTAAATAACGTTTCTTTCCTGCCCAGTAAATACTTTGCTTATAAAACTGATCCATCTGTTTGCAGTTGCTTTTGCCAGAGGCCCTACACCTCAAGGCTGCCACTTTTCCACCTCTCTCCTGCATCAGTGCAGAAGGTGGAGAACCAAGTCAGTGATACAGAAGGGCCCAACAGCTCCTCTCCTTACACCTAATGGTGTAATAAACATACTTTGGGTGCTCTCTGAAGAATACCTGTCTTTTTCTTCCCTTATATCTCACACACACAGAACCTCCCAGCATCTTAAGCCAGCTGTTGCCTGCCCAGACAGAAAAGACTGGTATCCCTCAGTCCAGAAGACATCATCCAGCCCAGGTTTTGTGAAGCATCGAACGGAGGATCTTCTTACACTCACCAATCCAAGGGGATCAAGGCAGTGCAAGTAGGACCCACATGTTCTTATTCCACTCAGAGACCCTCCAAAGAGTGAAAAAGATGTGTTAGTGACAAGACAACAGGAGGAAAAAACGTGCTGATACCGAAGAAGCCCGCCTAGGTCAATTCAGTTATCTTGTTTTCAAAATCAAATATTTCACTTAGGGTTCACCTCTGATTTAACAAAAAACAGCCAAACCCCATGTTACGTGGCACAATTCAGAAGAATGAAACATTAAAGGTATTAAGCGGGGAGAAACCAAGCAAACACAAAAAAATCTGTCTAGTTCAAAGCTTTTCCTGCAGAAGAAATAATTTGATTGGTTTTACAGAAAAACTACTTTAACAAAACAATGTAATTTTCTTTGCATTTAACTTGCAAAATGAGCTGGCACATTAAACAAAACACTACCTATGTATAAATTATATGTTAATACCTCTAAAGCAAGCATGATGCTCCTAGTAAGTCCGTCCAACTTGGGGATATTCTATAATTCTAGGAAAAGCTGGTGCTGCTGACAATCTTGTGTAAGAACCAAGACCAAAATGATGAAGAAGCACTACCAGCCTGGGGTCCAGATACGGATGAGGCTGAATCTTAAGGATATAGTGCAGAATAACACTTTGATCTTGCCAAAATTACCTAAACAATTTATGAAAGAAGTCAGGAGCAACAAGCAGAAATTTATAGATTTGGTAGTAAACTCAACAAGTTAAAAATATCTTGATACAACACCCCTGCACAACTGCACTTCAACAGCAAGCTACAGCTAAGCAAAAGTAACACCAACTTAATGATTAGTAATTAAATTCACACAAAATTGCATTTTTAATAGTTTACCAATATGTAAACTTGCATCACATTCTGACTGGTAATCTTTATGCTAGGCAAGATCAACTGTTAATTTCCAGGGATGGGAATGCAACACGAGAGGTATCGGTGTCAGCTGTGACACCACTCCTATCTGACCACTGACATACAACGGTGGGTCTCAGCCCTTTTTCCACTACAGGAATTGCTTTAGTGGGATGACTGAAAGGATACAAATTGTCAAATTTCTTGTCCCTCAAACCACACTTCAATAATTATTGCTTTCCCACTCCCTGTTACATCCAAAAGCAGGTGTTCTAGCACTTCGTGTAACACTTTTCCTCTCCACTACTACCTACAGATTCAGTTGTTTCTCAAGTTGACTGAACACTGCATCTATTTGCCATCAATCCAAGTCCACCAAGCAACCATAAGTCACTCCAATAAACCTGGAAGCAGGACAGCATTAGTATTTATTGAAGAGGACAAAGCACTTCTACTCCAAAACTCTAAGAGCCACAATTACAATCTTAAGGGTGAAAAAGACTGGGGCCAAAAGACAGCTTCATTAATACTGGCAGCACTGAGCATGACTGCAGAAAGCTTGAGCCTTGTGTCCAAGCCATGTATAATGTACAGGTTTTGATGTATACGATTTCTGTTTCGATTCAAAGTACAATTAATTCATCTGTGTTCTGGGTTTTCCTTTAAGCTTGCGCCCAACCCCTCAAAGTTTTCCACCAGCCAGCACTCGCAGCAAAACATAAGAAAAGTAAAACCCCATATTATATGTGCATATATATGGATATTTTTTTCCTCATGAGTTTATGTGCACCAGGGATGAACTCAAATCTCAAATGCAACAATTTCTGAAAACTGCCTGCGTACACTTCCAAAAAAACTGTCTTTTACTCTACATTTAATTTATTCCCTTTAAAGTCCTCTTTAGTCTGCCCATTCCGTGGCCTGCTTCAGATACTTTCTTTTGTTATAAGTCACGAATAGTAATCTCTTCATGGTTGTTATCCAATTTTACCAAAGGCTTTAATCTGCTTTATTGACAATTACTATTTAACTACTCTTCTCTGAACTGAATTGCAATAAAATGGATCTCTAGTTCTGTAATTGACCAAAGGTAAAAAAAAAACAAACCCAAAGCAACAAAACCCCACAGCTCGGGATTACCGCTGAAGACAAAAATACGTTCGGAAAAAAACTAAATGAAGCGATTAAAATAGAGCGATTTTCCCCCAAGTGTGAAAGAAAAATAGACAGTGAATTTATTCAAGGGAGTCTTAACTCTTCATAACCTTGCTCCTCTTTTTTTTTGGTGGACTGCACTGTGAGCTGCCAGAATAGGCTGGTTTTGCACACAGGTAACAGTGAGGAGGCAGAGGGCACAGAGAGAGCAGGGAAGACTGTGATTCAATGGCACTGCTGTAGAGGAATCCATCCAGCGCAGGTAGCTTGGGGTGCAGCTGCAGTGCAAGCAGCAGGTTGAGCTCTGGAGGAGTCTAAGCCAGAGACAGACAAGAAGCTGTGAATTTCTGACTCTTTGCACAACAAAGGGCCCGGGGACCTGTGGCCCAGCCAGGGGACCAGACACTCAGAGACACAGCAGGAGCCCTCCAGACTTTCCCATGTTTAGACTGCACAGGTATAAAGGTCCAGCGTTTTCTTTGTTCAGGATCCCTCCTTGGAGGCACCCAGCTCCAAGTGTTTTATTAGTTATTGCACCAAGATTAAATTATTCTAAGGCTTGAAATGTTTTAGATTCTGCTATGGGAAACCTGGGATTGAGCTAGTTAGAAGCAAACTGGTCTGATTGGGAGTGTGTGGTGTGTAACTGCAAAGGAGCTTTGGTCCCAGCTCAAGTGGTGCAAGAGTGACCAGAAGAATGGCTCCTGGATGATTAGACAGGGAAGTTTCCTTAACACCTGCCACTAACAGCTT
This sequence comes from Pipra filicauda, assembly GCF_003945595.2. Classification (NCBI taxonomy): domain Eukaryota; kingdom Metazoa; phylum Chordata; class Aves; order Passeriformes; family Pipridae; genus Pipra; species Pipra filicauda. Next base: position 356,166 of record NW_024104677.1, on the reverse strand, counting down.
GATAGAACCAGGACAATTGCATAAAAGAATGTGCTGGTTTAAGAGTTAACCAGCAGGGGAAATGAACTCAACTCAAAGGAGAGATTATAAGTCAGAATAACAATTTACTAAAATAATACAGTAAGTACAATCATACAAACAAACAATTGGTGTTAACCCACAAAACCCAAATGCATAACCCAGTACCCTGGGGCATGAACAAAGTGGTGTTCCTTGGGCCCCGCTTGAGTCCAAAGTAAAGGGAGAGGGGAAGAACCTGCTGGTGGGAGAGCTGTTG